>NW_008751710.1:881425-893745 GCF_000715545.1 Opisthorchis viverrini
AGGCTGCCCAAGACTGGAGAGCAGCAGTCGAGATGTCGAGGTTGGGTTCGAACCATGGACCATTCGGTCAGCAGACTTGACCTTTAACCACCGAGACATCTCAATCATCAATTAGCAAGTGTGAACCATAATCATTTCACGCGGATCGTCTTTTAAAAAACAGAGTGTCTTTGGATTTCGTTTCTAATGAAACAAGCTCGCCATCAGCTATTCGTAGCTATTGAAAAGAGCTTCTATCGATAAGAAACTACTTAACCTTCAGTCTGGATTATGATTCGACGTCTCCACATCAACAGCCACCAATGAAATGAAATCTATCCATCTGTCCAGAATACGGATGAAACCTCATAAACAGTGCACGAATTTCATGACAGGTTAATCATGCGTCAGACAGATAGCAAATAAGTTCACTCGATCGAAAATATCTTTTGACCAGGCAAGAAAATATGCCTCATAAGGCGAAATCCCGGCTTTCCAGAACAAGTGAAGGATTTTTAGAGTCCACACCCTAAGATCAGGTGATCGCCTAACCAGTAAGAAAATAGGAAATCCATGGGCTGCATTTCTGCCGAACTGGAAGCAACTGAACCCTTTCCTGTATCGTTCGAAAGCCCCTTCATGGTTCGTTTGCTTCGGGAGCTTTCCTGTTGCATCGGTCAATGTGCCCAAGCTCTGCAACCAGTCACTGGTTTGGTGGAAATCAGAAATCGGTAATCAGTATAGAAGACATTTTAACTTCACTATGGTTTTACGCGAAAACATTTTGCGCTGGACTCAATAAAGTGTAAGAAAGGGGAGACAAAGTCGATTTTGAGGATTTCCGTTGCGCAAAAGTGTTGAATTCCCAAAAGTTAAGTTCATATGTTTTACTGGTTATGAATAACACATGGCTTCGATTCTCCGATGAAGGATCGTCCTGCAGCCGGAAAACATTTTGCTTTTTCTGGAGGAACGAGCTCCAATTGGGGGCCAACAGATTAACCTTCACAGGAACTCCTCACGTCGGAGAGGATAGCCAGTAGAACTAATTACAGCAGATAACCTCTAGGGCTGTACAGGCTTTCAGGAATTACGCACGTGGCGTCGTATTAGCACTAGAAAACCAATAATCATTGATGTATTGAGGTAATGGGCTATTTGTGAGCACAGGGATGCAGCGAACTACACCCTGTTTATTGCTGAAAAATAAGTTTTTCCGTTTAGTTGTAACAAGCGAATAGAAGAATGTGCGTGCAGATGCGTTTTTAGAAAAAGAATACGAACTTTTATATGGGAACTGTCAGGAAAGTTAGCTTCCTGAAAACAACCATAGAATACTAGGCACCCTAAAACTCCAATAGCAAGCATCCAGACCAGTCAATCACTCANAACGTACGTTACAAAGTTAAAGTTCAAACTAATCGTTTTGCAAGTGGAGTCAATCTTCACTGAAAATCTAAGAATCGCTGCGCAGCTGCGAATCATTAGCGTGGACTTCGCGAACCTCTATACAGTTGCCTGAAAACATCACAAACGAGAGGTTCAGCTGGGTTCCAGGTGAGTCTCTCGAAAAACCAAATTAGTTTGCAAATTAGTGTATATTCGCTAATTTCGTGCAATTTGGTTTCAAGTGGAACATATGGTTGACGGAAACCCGGGGACTGCGCCTACCTGGTAAGCCCCAAGAAGGGCGAAACCGGTCGTGGGCTGTTGACGGATTTTCAGCAACCTTATGAGTAGTACATCACAAATATTGACAATCTCTATCCACGTTTGGATCTGCAGCTCCCAGGTTAATAGTTGAAAACTGAGCCATTCGCCTAAAAACGGCTGATCAGCAGTGCGGCTGGTTTGCACTGAGACGTCATTCGATTACAGAATCCACTGTACGTCATCACCCGCTGACTCGCAGTCCGTGTAATAATGACAAGTCAGATGGAGGTTTCGCTCGGCATGCGAATTACTCGTCTGCCTGACCTACTCGCATTCTTCAACAGGTCGAGATTTCGCTCCGTGGGTAAAGCCAGTCTGTACCGAAAAGCGGAGGACCATTGTACAGCACGACGTTTTCTGTAGTGCCCATGTTACGAATCTCTGTGTTGCCAGTTCGAATCTTTCCGCAGTTTTCTCAGATACAAACTGCTCGTGAGTCCCAACCAAAATAGAAAAAATGTACAGTGATTATCATCTTTCCGATGTAGGTTGGGGTTTAGCCAAATACACTCATTTGTTTTTGCGAGGGACTCACCTAGAACTCAGCTGAATCTAGCGTTTACCATATTTCTAAGAAACTTGATGTGCTGCACTAGGCCAACTCGTGTTTCAGTTGGTACGATACTCAAGATATCGCGATATACGTTAAGATGTAATGCACTACTCATAAGGTTTCTGAAAATTCTTCGGCAGCCCACGACTGCTTTCGTCCTTCCTATTCAGATTCATCGGGTAGGCGCAGCCCCCGAGTTTCCGTCAATCTTATGTTCTGCTTGAGACCAAATGCACTTATTTGTATAAACGACAGACTTAGCTGTGTTCCAGGTGAGTCTCTCGCGAAACTAAATTTGTTTGAAAGTGAGTGTATTTCGCTAAGTTCCTGCAATTTGGGTTCAGGTATAACACAATTTTGACGGAAACCCGAGAACTGCGCCTACGGAATGAGTCCCAAGAAGCGTGAAACCAGTCGCTGGCTGTTAAAGGATTTTCAGCAACCTTTTGAGTAGTATACTACGTCTAGGTTTGGTGTACCCAGAGAACGGAACCCTCGATCGATATTTTTACACCTCGTAAAATCAGTAAAATGACAATGATCATTTTACTTGGAGCATTTTGGGTTTCTACATTACGATTGAGACAAAGTAGCCCAAAGAAATGCAGAAATTTAGAGGGCATTCTACTCTGGTCTCTTCAAGTAGTACAATCAGTAACCGCCGAAAAAGAGCGAGCGATTCCCCCGGTCTTCATTGACGAAATATAGACAACAAGGTTGTGGATTCCTGTAAAGTCATGTTTATATGAAAGCGATGTAAAAGATATACCTTGGCTGATTTGAGAAAGAGGTAGGGTGGCCAAACCAGGGTTGAGGAGGAACGTTCGGTAGTAATCAGAAAGAAACCCTTCCGACAACGGAAAGACAATTAATCGAATAAACGATATCATCAACGAAGAAGCGGACCGAGCAGTCATTTGTACGTTTGACACTAAGAACGTTTTCGGGTTGTCTAACACGACAGCAGCAGAATTTCAACGTGGAGCGACCGGAACAAGAGACTCACCTCATCGTCCACCAGCAACTAACGTGAAAGTTTCGCGGTCACAAAGTTTTCTATGGGAAGATTTGTTCTCGATTTTAGAAGTCATATTCACACAAGCAGATTCACTGTCCGTGTCAACCGAGCAGTTCTTCTAAAACGCAATCATATATTGATAAAGTTTGCACCAGGCGGAAGTCATTCGGTGATGGTGACAATGACACCACTATTGTCGTTTTACTCAAAAAGCCACGGGAATGTTTTTTGAAAGGCCCTTTTGTCCCGGAAGAGTGTGTTTAGATAGGAACAGTTGTACGATGGGACAATGCCTTTTGTTTTTCATGTGAAAATGGGCTTTTGATCTATCTCACCATTTTCGTTAGCTTCACTACACGAGGATCTGGACCAGACTCGGTTGTTTGCAGAAATGCCTGGTTGCCGATAATTTTCAAGAATCGTCTTCAACAAATCCGTGTTTGGGACATTCTTCAACATTTTAGTTGCTGTAACTGTTTATGCACGGTTGTCAAACTTTTATCCAATTAGTTTCGTTGGATACTGAAACTTAAATTTGCACTTTTGTGTGTGTGATTTAATTTGTCCCGGTTCGACAACTTTCCAGAATACAAATGGAGACAAATGTTGTTTGTTACATTGCCTTTTCGGGGAACTTAATAAAGAAAATGCACAAAGAAAGGGTTTATTTTAAACTGCACGTGAACAATACTACTCACAACTTATCTCAGTAGACGGTAATCTCCTGTCTTGGTAGAAGAAGTGCTATTTCCTCACAAACATTCAGAGTGAAATCAATTTCTACGCTTCTTTAGGGGCAGACTGTAACCCTGCTTGGACACTGCTTGATTCCTGAGATGTACGTTCCACGGCCGGGCTACAGGGTCTCCTGCCTTGGTAGAAGAAGTGCTATTTCCGCACAAACATTCAGAGTGAAGTCAATTTCTACGCTTCATTGAGGGCAGACTGTAACCCTGCTTGGACGCTACTTGATTCCTGAGCTGTACGTTCCACGGCAGGACTACAGGTGCATGCATAGCCATTTGGTGCGAAAGGTATAACAATACTTGGTATTCATATTACAATTACTATCAGAACTCGGTGAGACAAAAGATAAAAATATGGACAGATCGCTTGTGTCTACTGGTGGTCACTCAGGTAGGCGTTGATCTGCTCGCCGAGACTGGGACTTAGGTTGGAAACCTTTCGTCACTAGTTTCATCGAGCGGACAGTGTTGGTCTGCGGTTGATTTCTAAGCTTGTTGGACCGTTCAAAAGCCACGTGATCATTGGCCAATAATTTAGCCGGAGACTGGTTTTCGAGTATCAAAGCCTTCAGAGACGCAACGTTGCATGACGACCTGGGGACAGTGTTCGTCAAGACAGGTTTCAGTGACACATTCAGAACACTATGCTCCAAAAGTTCTGTAAATCACTGACTGTGTCCTTAACAGAAGTTGGATGATTTAGTGGCTCCGCGTAATTTTGAGTCACTCTCATCAATTTTCCCTCCTCGTTCTTCGGCTGAAGCACCTTTCCGATGCATAGCTGCCAGGCCACCTGAAGGGAGCATGAGGTACTGTCAGGCTGCTCAAGACTGGAGAGCAGCAGTCGAGATGTCGAGGTTGGGTTCGAACCACGGACCATTCGGTCAGCAGACTTGACCTTTCAACACAGAGACATCTCAGTCATCAGTTAGCAAGTATGAACCATAATCATTTCACGCAGGTCGTCTTTTAAAAAACAGAGTGTCTTTGGATTTCGTTTCTAATGAAACAAGCTCGCCATCAGCTATTCGTAGCTATTGAAAAGAGCTTCTATCGATAAGAAACTACTTAACCTTCAGTCTGGATTATGATTCGACGTCTCCACATCAACAGCCACCAATGAAATGAAATCTATCCATCTGTCCAGAATACGGATGAAACCTCATAAACAGTGCACGAATTTCATGACAGGTTAATCATGCGTCAGACAGATAGCAAATAAGTTCACTCGATCGAAAATATCTTTTGACCAGGCAAGAAAATATGCCTCATAAGGCGAAATCCCGGCTTTCCAGAACCAGTGAAGGATTTTTAGAGTCCACACCCTAAGATCAGGTGATCGCCTAACCAGTAAGAAAATAGGAAATCCATGGGCTGCATTTCTGCCAAACTGGAAGCAACTGAACCCTTTCCTGTATCGTTCGAAAGCCCCTTCATGGTTCGTTTGCTTCGGGAGCTTTCCTATTGCATCGGTCAATGTGCCCAAGCTCTGCAACCAGTCACTGGTTTGGTGGAAATCAGAAATCGGTAATCAGTATAGAAGACATTTTAACTTCACTATGGTTTTACGCGAAAACATTTTGCGCTGGACTCAATAAAGTGTAAGAAAGGGGAGACAAAGTCGATTTTGAGGATTTCCGTTGCGCAAAAGTGTTGAATTCCCAAAAGTTAAGTTCATATGTTTTACTGGTTATGAATAACACATGGCTTCGATTCTCCGATGAAGGATCGTCCTGCAGCCGGAAAACATTTTGCTTTTTCTGGAGGAACGAGCTCCAATTGGGGGCCAACAGATTAACCTTCACAGGAACTCCTCACGTCGGAGAGGATAGCCAGTAGAACTAATTACAGCAGATAACCTCTAGGGCTGTACAGGCTTTCAGGAATTACGCACGTGGCGTCGTATTAGCACTAGAAAACCAATAATCATTGATGTATTGAGGTAATGGGCTATTTGTGAGCACAGGGATGCAGCGAACTACACCCTGTTTATTGCTGAAAAATAAGTTTTTCCGTTTAGTTGTAACAAGCGAATAGAAGAATGTGCGTGCAGATGCGTTTTTAGAAACAGAATACGAACTTTTATATGGGAACTGTCAGGAAAGTTAGCTTCCTGAAAACAACCATAGAATACTAGGCACCCTAAAACTCCAATAGCAAGCATCCAGACCAGTCAATCACTCAACCAATTCAGCAAAAGCCGATGAGTGTTCAGGCACGTCACAAAAGCACGACCGACTGTGATAAGTGTTCAGGCGTTCCATAGAAGCCCGGTCGATGGGGATCGATGTTCACTAAACGTCTAACAGACAGCCTGGACCAATGTCAAAAAGTGCCCTTCAAATAACTTGAGGCCATTGTAAATTTCGCACTCTCAAGCATTCGCTTATTGCAATAAAACTATTGTGTGCTCTGTCACTCGGTACTGGAGCGGGGACGGCAGTCAGATTTAATAAAAACCAATTGGGAGCTTATAGGAGTGGCAGATGAATTCTGTACACAAACAGAATCGACTTGGTGGTACCTGGAAACTCGTTTTTGAAATGGCCACATATGGAACGTAATCAGAACCCAATGGAAAAATAAAGGAAAGTACGACTTATATGCGGATTAATCACAGCGCCACTCGGGCTCTTGTGTACAAAATACCAGCTGGGAAGTCGCGCGTTCTAGAGTTTTGTGAGGTGGGCACTGCTGATGTACAGTGCTTCTCGGCTTTTAAACACAGGTTGACACCACTGATAGGACTCAGTCTAAATAAAAAACAGTTATAAAATTCGTGCAGTGAGTAAAACTCCCTTATAAGACGTTGTCATTGGAAGACAGCCAATACATGACAAGGTGACGTGGACTCCATGATTAAAGGATGGGTAGTGCTACATCCTTTCTATTTTCGGGTTAATCACACCATTGGCTAACCGCTTTTTGCCGAACGGTTAAATGCTGGAGGTCGCAGGTTTAAGACCCTCTAAATGGTCCGTTTTTGCCGAATCCTTTGTAGAAGGCAAGCGAATATTATTTGTATTTCTATTCAACTTGTTTATTAATTTGGTTCAATTTCTACCAGAATGAAAGTCGTGAATTTAGTTTTGCACAAGAACAAATCATCTGCTGATATCCTGGGCAGGTGATACATCCGTATATTGTGCCGCAGAATGGGAACCACTGAGATTTTTGTGCATTAAATAAAACAAGCACAGGTGAAGTATTCTGGGACCGGTTCATCCCAGGTTGGTGCCAATGACAGATGCCATCAAAGCTGTTCTAGGTACTACGGCCTTTTCAGCGAAATGCACTCATTTGCAAACAAATTTGGTTTTGTGGGAGATCCACCTGGAACCCAGATGAAGCTCTCGTTTACTATCTTTGTAAGTAGCCGAATGTGCTGTACCAGGCCACCTCATGTATCAGTTGGTCAGATTTTTGAGATATCGCGACACATGTATAGACGTATCACACTACTCACAAGGTTGCTGAAAACTGTTCGAGAGCCCACGACTGGTTTCGGCCTTCTTGAGGCTCATCAAGTGGGTGCAGATCCGAGATTCCGCCAAACTTATGTTCTACTTGAACCCAAATTAGACTAGTTGCGGCAAATACACTCACTTGCAACTAAAGCTGCTTTTCATGGGAGACTCAAGTGAACCTCACTGTATGATGCTTTTCAACTGGATGTGCTGTACACAGGCCGCCTCATGTTTCAGTTGGTCGGATTTTCGAGGTATCGCGATACATGTATAGACGTAGTACACTACTCACAAGGTTTCTGAAAACTGTTCGACAGCCCACGGCCGGATTCGCACTTCTAGGGGCTCATCAGGTAGACGCAGCCTCCGAGTTTCCCGTCAAGTTTTATATTCTACGTGAATTATTCGACGTGACCTCAAATTCCACGAAATTAGAGAAATACACTCATTTTCGAACAAATTTGGCCTTGTGGGAGACTCCGTAGAACCCAGCTGAATCTCTCGTTCATGATGTTTTCAAACCAATTTGTTTTAACGGGAGATTAAGGCGAATCTCCACTGAAACTGGCGATTAAAATGTTCTCCATCGAGTGACACATGGGGCGGCCTCGTGAAGCAAATTCAGTTCAAGAACATCATGAAACGAGAAATCCAGCTGCGATTCAGGTTGGTCTCCCGAGAAAAACAAATTTACAATTAAAAGAGTATATTTGTCGAGGTACTGTTCCAACTTAAGTTACACGTAGGGCGCAATGGTGCATCATAGTTCACTTTTGCTTTACATGGTATACTGAAAAAAATTTGCCGAAACAGTGTACAGTTTTCGACTTTATAATATCAGAAATAATTGAAACTACTTGGTGTGTACTCAAGCATGGTCTGCAATTTCGGCAGACGTGTCAAAATAGATTTAGCAGAGCGTGGTTTCGATCCACGGACCTCTGGGTTATGGGCCCAGCACGCTTCCACTGCGCCACTCTGCTACACTCGTGCCGCATCAAATCAGGCTTGCGAACTCCGGCAACAGGCGCATTTGAATATCGCGTGTCTATAACGAACACAGCTGCATTGTTCGACGTTGTATACATTTCGCCCACCTTTTCTACCTAGCCGGTTAAATTTGGAAGTCTGTTTCCCTCACTTGTCAATTAGACGAAAATAGCTTTGTGAATGTCGATTCGATTCGAACATTTGAGGCAGTCACATGTCCTCGAATTATCGTTCATTCTCCAAGATTACAGTCGACATCTGATGGCGAGGCGTGGTTTGTTTACGCTCAGTTGTCTGTCTGGTTGTTAGGTCGATTAGTTTTGTCAACGGGCGACCTGGCACACAAAAGTTCCGCAAATCACGGGTGATCATTCATCGGTCCGCGTATCGGGGCGACTCTTCAAACTTCACCATGCTAATGAATGTTCAGTACGCAGCATGCACTCCGCTCCACAACGAGTCGGGATTCAGGCGCATTTATCAACACAGAGGGCTGGTTTTGACACCTTTCATTGTGCATTGTGCAATACTTCTCTGGATGCAAATAGGATGAACCCTACTGTGGTTTATGGATTTCCGTGCATTCGTGACCCAGTGAACTATGCTGAAAACCGATCATGTGAATTCATGTGTTCTCTGGATGCAAATAGGATGGACCCTACTGTGGTTTATGGGTTTCCGTGCATTCATGACCCACTGAACTATGCTGAAAATCGCTCATGTGAATTCATCTACTCTCAGACCAGGTTGGATGATGGGCACAGTTCACACAGTATCTCCTGATCCTCATGATGGAGATTGGGAGATGGCCAAGACAAAACCCTAAATTTGCCCCACAATCAAATCATCCTGAGGCAGTCTTGATCTGTGAGTTTTCAGTAAAATGCCATTCTCTCTAGGCGTTAGCGCACCGGAACTATGTCAGCCCACCTGAAGGCGTGGAATGTGCAAATACTTATAGCAAAGAGTTGGTGCCACATAGACGCACCACGTACTGTCATCAGCCGGGTCGCACTGATGACTGCGTAGAACGGGGGGACGAGTAGAAACAGTCTGACGCTCATATTTACAACAATTCCTAATTGTATCCTGTTCCTTTCAACGATCTATCCGTCTGCAGATCCCGAGGGATAGTCATGTCAACCTTACATTCAAAGAAACGATCCATGGCACATTGACGCTCACATGTGACGCCCGGTGTGTCCCACTCATGGACGTCATCCTCCTGGTGATGCCGCATCATCTGACATGCGAAATCCTAAGCAGACCGACCAAGACGCTTCCTTAGAGCATACTCTCGACACATTCCAAGGGGGAATCAGCTGCTTCTGATAAAAATTGAACACCAAACTCAACTACCGTAATCGAGATCACGGCAACATTTTTATCTAGTCGGCACATCCCTCAGCTCCCGATCCAGGGCTTCCTCACCCAAACACGTCTTTGTGGCGTTCATTAATCGACTTTCATAAGAACCCGTATGGTCTAAATGATACCCAACCTTTGTATGTAGTTTTGTATTCAAGTCAAACCACTACATTTGGGGTTCCATGAAACATCCATTTTATCGATCGAACACCAACAGTGCAGACTGAACTAATTGTCCTATATACCAGTGGACTCCACGCGCAAACATAACGTCTCAGCCGTGACTTGCTGGCCTGCTCAGTTTGGACGTAATGATAACGACAATCGTTTGCGTGCAAAAAATGAAGTTCATCAGCAACATCTTCTCTCCTCATTTTTGTTCAGAATCCCCTGTGACCACATTACCGAAAGCAGGCGATCAACAATCTTTCGATACGCATTTCTTCCTAGAAGACGCTGACGCACCTGTCGCGTGGAGGCTGCTAAATCGGTTCTACTCAGCAACCATAAATTAATGGGCGATGAAGAAAACCTAGCGAATACTGTCCTGAATACCAAGATTTGGATGACTGAATGAAGTTGACGACCACCTTGTACCCGTTTGACTTTCTGTCCTCTATCACTAACTCTTCCATTGTTGTTCGATAATCGGCCAAGTTTTGATCAAGTTAAAAAATGTGATCATAATAATGAAAAGATATCGACATCATCTCCTCTTCTTGCTTTGCTCAGTTTATCGATCTTTATATCGCAAACCGTAAGAAATTCGAAAATATTAGCTTGACAACTATTGTTTTTAAACGTTTAGCGCCTTTGGTGATGATTTTGCCTTTTCAATACACGAGAAGTCAGTTTAGATTAAAATGGTGCGTGAATGAGGGATTGATTAAATAGACCAGAGCTTATATGGCGATTTAAATTCCTTCTAAAGCCTCAAAAAATAAATGTTTTTATGCACCGTACATCTTTCAAAACACCACAGTTTCTGACTTACAACAACTATTCTGTCAGTTAGGAATGTTCAGTTATTTATAGTGGACTTTACGACAGTCAAAATATCAATCCTGACAACGTTTTATGAGCGCATTCGATTGCTTGTGAAGCTATCGATGGTTTTTTATTGGCTGTTTTGCTTTAGACAGTAATTCTTGTATCTCGACCGAATTCGACGTGGGTTCTTCTCGAAAGAGTNGCCTTTTGCCGAACGGTTAAATGCTGGAGGTCGCAGGTTCGAGACCCTCTAAATGGTCCGTTTTCGCCGAATCCCCTGTAGAATCCAAGCGAATATTATTCGTATTTCTATTCGACTTGTTGTTTACTAATTTGGTTCAATTTCCACCAGAATGAAAGTCGTGAAATTAGTTTTGCACAAGAACAAATCATTTGCTGAAATCCTGGGCAGGTGATACATCCGTATATTGAGCCGCAGAATGGGAACCACTGAGATTTTTGTGCATTAAATAAAACAAGCACAGGTGAAATATTCTGGGACCGGTTCATTCCAGGTTGGTGCCAATGCCAGATGCCATCAAAGCTGTTCTGGGTACTACGGACTTTTCAGCGAAATGCACTCATTTGCAAACAAACTTGGTTTTGCGGGAGATCCACCTGGAACCCAGATGAAGCTCTCGTTTATTATCTTTCATAGTAGCCGAATGTGCTGTACCAGGCCACCTCATGTATCAGTTGGTCAGATTTTCGAGATACCGTGATATTTGTATAGACGTACTACACTACTCAAAAGTTTAATTAAAACTATTCGACAGCCCACGGCCGAATTCGCTCTTTTAGGGGCTCACCAGGTAGGCGTAGCCCCCGGGCTTCCCGTCAAATTTTATATTCGACGTGACCTCAAATTCCACGAAATTAGAGAAATACACTCATTTTCGAACAAATTTGGCCTTGTGGGAGACTCCGTAGAACCCAGCTGAATCTCTCGTTCATGANTGAGATTTTTGTGCATTAAATAAAACAAGCACAGGTGAAGTATTCTGGGACCGGTTCATCCCAGGTTGGTGCCAATGACAGATGCCATCAAAGCTGTTCTAGGTACTACGGCCTTTTCAGCGAAATGCACTCATTTGCAAACAAATTTGGTTTTGTGGGAGATCCACCTGGAACCCAGATGAAGCTCTCGTTTACTATCTTTGTAAGTAGCCGAATGTGCTGTACCAGGCCACCTCATGTATCAGTTGGTCAGATTTTTGAGATATCGCGACACATGTATAGACGTATCACACTACTCACAAGGTTGCTGAAAACTGTTCGAGAGCCCACGACTGGTTTCGGCCTTCTTGAGGCTCATCAAGTGGGTGCAGATCCGAGATTCCGCCAAACTTATGTTCTACTTGAACCCAAATTAGACTAGTTGCGGCAAATACACTCACTTGCAACTAAAGCTGCTTTTCATGGGAGACTCAAGTGAACCTCACTGTATGATGCTTTTCAACTGGATGTGCTGTACACAGGCCGCCTCATGTTTCAGT
>NW_008751710.1:899811-920857 GCF_000715545.1 Opisthorchis viverrini
CGCAGTTTATCGGCTGCTGCAGTGCGAATTACACCACCAAATCGTTCGTATCACCTGCATTCCAAGTAGTGTAACTGGTACCTTCATGAATCCGGCGTGTTTGGCATCAACTCAACCTCAATCTAATCACGCTTACATGATCCGGGCAGTTAGTCAAAGGACTTTTGGACAGTCATTGTCTGAGCCGTGCTCAAGATCCTTAGTATTTGAAAAGCTATGCGCGTGCAGCGCCTCTTAGAAGCACCCATTTCTACACTGGTATACAGGACACTGCGGCAGTCTGTTGTTCTAGGAGACGATATTGTCGACCCTACTTTTCTGAATATCAACTCATTTAGAAGGCGGCTTTGAGGGAAGAGTCCCTCTAACGAGTCCCTAAAAGAGTTTCGTTTGTCCACCTGGCCTGCGATTTCGTTAACACAGTCGATGGTTTTTGGCAGTGCGTTGGTGTAACACGAGCCAGTCAGTCAAAAGTGATGCAGGTTGGTTGTGATTGCTCACGTTGTGCCAATGAATGCATTGTTTACGTTTAGTAACATTTATTTGTAAATATAAATGACACGACTCACAAAAATGGACAAATAGCCTTTAAGGAGCTATAGGATATCCAACTGAAACCCGTCGCTTACGATTGTCCGTCTGCTGTGCTAGGCCGACTCATGTTTCAGTTGGAAGAAGGTCTTTGCTGCGGAGTTGTTTATTATTGGCCGGTTACAGACCATTGGACAGAGAAGCAAAACTCTCATTTGCATCTTATTTACAAAAACTGCACATCCATCTTCTCCTGAATGCGTCTTCTTGAACTTTCCTGGATATTCATTGACTCCAATCATTCATCGCTCAAATCCACGCAAATGTTACAAAGCGACTCCACAAATTCTGCAACAAATCTTCCCTTTTCAAGAGAAGCATAGCGAAATTCCGCGAACAACACATACTACTCGTGTGCCTCCCAGCAGTAGTATCGCCGTTACACTAGTAAGGTGTCTTGGAGCTGTTCAACAGTCCACGACCTTTTCAGCTCTTTTTGGGGCTTATCAGGCAGGCGTAGTCTCCCGATTTCCGTCAACTTTGTTTTCTACTTGGACCCAAATCGGACAGATTTAAACAAATACTTTCGTCCACACACACAAATTTGGCTTTTGTGGGAGAGTTAGCTGAATCCAGCCGAATCTCTAGTTCATGATGGTCCGCTTCAAGTAGAACATATCTTTGATGGAAACAAGTATGTGTGTCTCCCTGATGAGCTTTAAGAACAGCCGAATAAGTCGTGGACAGTTGAAGAGTTTTCAACAGCCTCAGGAGTGGTGTGTTTTATCTAGATTGTAACTACATGTTCCTCCGGTTAACCCCAGGTTCCATGCCTATGCGTTGAGTTGTTCAGGTTTGACGGCCACAGCTGGAGGTATCGCGGTGAAAGAAGTACTCCACGGAGGGTGGCCTTTCATGAATCAGACCTATACTTGTTTGGTACACTAATAAAAACGGATTGCTACAGGATAACACAAAGTTGGCTGCTCAAGGTAATCCATCCAGGAAGAGAAACTGAGAGCTACACTCATACCGGCACAAATCACCACAGTGGCTGAGTGCTCATCAGAAGCTTTTTGCTGATGGCAACCGGACATCGAATAACTCGCAGACCACGTAAATTTTCCTTTTTGAATTTCGGAAACTCAACAACTAATTAAGGTCGAATACGGGATCAGAAAATTCATCCTGTTACGCTAATTATTTGCACGCTGAGGACCACGATAAAAACATGAGGAAGAAATTGAAATTGTAGGTAGAGAATATTGCAGTCAGCGGTGTTTGCTAAGAAAGAAAGGAATGGAGAGATGACAGTGTGGAATTGTGGCAAAAGTCAGCAGTGAGGTGTTTTCGTTTACTCATCCAGCTGGATGTACTGAATACTATAATCTGACCTGTCCCGACAGGTAACAGTTCGTGAGTTATACGGCACTTTCACCTGCTTATTTAATGACTTATATGGGCTGGGATACTGCCTGGGCACCCAGACATAGGTAATAGGATAGTTAGGGCCCCCGACCAGAGCCTTTGCTTAAAAATTTCATCCACAAGGTGCCCGTGGTCGGTATGAGTCTACCGAAGTTGTCCGAAGTAGTTCAAACGAGAAGACTGCTTCCAGACCCATATGAACTCAGTGGGCTGCTAGGATGCTCAGATTGGGCTGTTCGGTAGTCAGCCGTCTGATCCAGTGAGCATGAAGGAAGACGTAGCTCCATCACCAACTTCATGTAACCAAAGATTCACTTCACAAGAAGCATCAAGTATAAGGTGATTCGAACACACACTCGGTGTTTTTACCACAAGTGCCATCGCTTTATGCGATTCTCAAACGCACCATATGACCAAACTGTTGGGGTGACCAAAGTCTTCCAAAAGTGCACTCACAACAAAAGCTTTGTCAGATTGGTTGATTGGGATAACGCAGCTATAAAACAGAATTAGTCAGGTCTAAAAATCAATCCAAGCAATCGAGACAAATCAAGTTTTTTCCTGATTGGAACGAATCGGGAGACTTGTTTGCATTCTTCATCGTTCGCTCAATCCCATCTAGGTTTTCAGTATGTTGGATTTGATTATCTTGTGGTCGTGATTCCACAGAGCAACCATAAAAGTGCATTGACGACCAGAAAATCGATTTGGCGATTCTATTAAAGCGAAGTGAATAGGCTTTGAATGAAATGTTATCGTTTCACTCGCAAATTTGCTGGCAATGTTTTCGAGAATTTTATCCAGAATAAGGAAGTCGGTCGGTTGGCATATGGAGCACGTGGCCAAGCCAGCACAACCAATGCAGTGTGATCAGTTCATCTATCGAGGGTGAGTCATTTCTCCCGAATACCATTCGACGTACTTCAGAATTGCTGGTCCGGTGTTCCCACCAGACTCGGGCAATGCTCCGAAGACATCGATGGTCAAACACTGAAAGTCTTTTGACATCCTCGGCGCGCACCGGTCAGTTTTCTAATCCGTATGGTAATTAAGGCGCACCGCAGCATTGTAGACTCGACCCTTGACAGAGAAGCTGATGTCACGCCTACGCCACAGGTGACACAGGTTCACAAAAGCTGCTCTGGCCTTCCCGATCCGGATGGAAATTTCATCTTTCGCGAAACCAACGGGACCAATACAGCTGCCCGGGGAAACAAATTTGTCTACTACCTCAATCGGCACATCCGCAAGCATGAGGCTGGGGTTCGAGCCCATCCAGTCTTATAGTAGCAATTCACGCTTTGCAGGTGTGAAGCGCATGCCAAACCATGAGGCAGAATTATTTAGATTAGTTAATATTATTTGCATTACCACGGGGTCAGATCCCAGAGGAGCTATGTCGTCTGTGTACTCGATATCTGTGAGCGGACGCCCCGGGAGCACTTCGACCCCACAGGCATTATAGGCTGGTAGCGAGTCTCCCGTGATCGCATCAATGACGGCGTTGAAGAGGAAATGTGAATGAGGACAGCTCTGTCGGACACCCTTTGGTGTGGTGAACTCAGGCGAGAGCTTCACATAGACCTTCACGTGGCCGTGCGATTCGGAGGAGGGTCCAAACCAGGTTAGGTAACCGTACAGATAACTTGGCATGCGGCTGCGTGAATTACACATTGCTATTAGAATTCCGGTGTGGCTGTACACGGATATATTTTTACAATAGCGGAAATACCTACTGTTCATTCATATTTCCTCTGGAAGCGCAAATGGTAATGTATCAGTTGTTCCTACTGTTTGAATTTGATGTGCAACACGTGATTTTCGATAAAACCCCTTCTCCATAGGGTACAACTAACAGGGGAGTGCTTTCGTGAGGTGGTGTTGAATAGCCTACTCGGCAGAAATGTTTCCCTTTCTCAGATAGGTGTTCGAAACGACCCACCCATCCCTCTGCGTGTTGTTCTTTGACAAACATTCATTTACTCCCAAGTATTCTTAACTACTTTCGACAGGGTTTGACAAATGATCTCAATTGCCTAGGAGTGGCTCATCCAACTTACGGTAAGTGATAATGATGGTCTTGAAAACGCTACTCGCTACACCCGATGAGCCCACATAATGGATGTCAGCTTTTGTTATTTCTGCTATAACAAAAGCGTGATGCACATGCTAGTTGGACACACCCAAATAAGGGAGAGAGAGAGAGGAAAAACACGTTTTGTTTGTGATATATCAAGTCAAACCGATGAATATCCAAGCATTGCTCAATTCTGTTCAAGTTTGTAGAACCCGCTGTATGAATGTGTGATGTTTCACAAAACAGTCGATCAAGCTAATTGAAGTCAACAAGAACCAGCTTCGTGTGAGGTGCGAGAAGTCGGCCGTCTCTGCATGACTATCGGTTACTGAGATACGGAAAAATGACTTCTTCAAGGGTGCAATGTAGAGACTGTAACAGATAATAAATGACATATACAGGTGGCATTCCAGTCTACTAATTTCCTGAGTCTACGAAAACAAAGAATTCGAAAATCCAAGTAGAGAAGACAAAAACTTCGTATACAAGATATGTATTGTAATCAGATACAGCCAGTAATCAAGGAAAGGTTTTCTTCGTTGGCTAGCTAGCCTAGTTTGCTTTGATTTATACCAAAACGATAAGTTCGCGGAATGAAAGTCGAGGAAAAAGGTAACTAACCTGAACAGGATTGTCCAAAAAGGAGAAAGGTCAATAGAGGAAAACCACTCACAAGGTTACTGAAAAAGGCGCCGTAACCAGCGACTGATTTCCCCCTTCTTGAGACTCACTAGGCAGACGCGATCTCCCCAAGTCCTCATCAAACTCGTCATTCACTCGACCTGAAGGCGTAATTGTGAGTAATTTCCTTCAAGGAAATAAACGGAACCGAGTCACTTGGTCTGACGAACCATTGTGTCAAAAGCGAAACGTTGTCCAGCAATAAAATCTACCGATTGTCACCAAACGTCTTCGAAAACGATGCGATATATTGACATTTTTTTAGCGACTAAGCCATGAGGCGGCCTTTGTGCAGCACCGTCAGTTGAAGAATATAATACACGTAAGATCCAACTGACTCTCCCGTTAAAACGAGGCTGGTTACTGAATCAGAGTAGTTTGCGAAGCTCCATAAAGATTTTTTCTTCGATCTAGTGATTCGAATCTTTCTGGAAGTCTCTGTTATTTTGAAGAGACTGCGTAGGGTGCATCGATGGCAAGAAATTTCAACTTCCCTGGACAGCTATGATGGTCACTGGCGCGCATTCTTGATACTCATCGTTGATCTTTAAAGTGTAATTTCCGTACAAATGAGTGGTGTCGTAGGTCCCCGCATGGTGTATACCACGAAGCGTTAGCTCAAAGGTTCCAGTCCGGTTTTCCCAGTCACTACTCAGCACAGTTAAAGGCATTGCGAACGGCTCCACTCTTGTTGGAAGCCCAGTTGTTGCGAGGCTAGCCGTAGGTTGATAGTTGGACCATCTGTTGAGACCCCAAGATAATAATGTTCTGAAACTTGAAGTATTCTGCGCTCTCAAAGGCTGTATACTTAGCTCATGCGAAAAGGCTTCATGGACCACCGTCCAGCCAATGTGAAACTGTTGACAATTATTGGTGGAAACGTTGCGGCCTCGTCTAATGAATAAAAGCCTCGAGATCTTTCACATGCTATCACCTGAAAGCACAAGTGCACATGCATATGTTTGTCTCAAATCACACATTCTGTGTCGCACTCCTAGACACGGAGTGAATGATCCGAGCTCCTTCAAAAGCCTCATCATCGACAGCACAACATCAGTCATGGTTCACTGTCAACGCTAGCTGTTTCGAGAATCTTTTGGCCAAGACCGATGCAAGACGAACATGTCGGTTTTAACGGATTAACCAAGAAGAGGAGAGTTTTCAATGGAGCGGGAAGAAGAAAAGTCTCAACAGTAGCCTGTTCTTGCTGACATGCTCTGCTGCATGCAACAAGTAATGTGCCCCAGAGGATGACACCACGTGACGGCCCATGTGGCATGATGATATTACTGTTAGTTGTAGGAAACATGTTTGTACATGGGTTGGGATACAACTAGGGAGTCCAGACGTATGTGGGGGGGCCTCGACTAAAGCCCAACGGTAAGGCAGCGATGTATGGCGGGAGATGTCAGGGCTTTCCCTGTTTGGAGAACACTCGTGATATAACCCTGATTGGCTAAAAGACGGTTTTGGTCAGACCTACCCAATCTGCTATGAGAGGCTCTGCAAGCCTCGCATGCCCCCCTCCGTTTTAGCTCAGTGGATACTCACAAGCTGTTTCTTCGTAACCCTTATCGGCTAGGCTCTAACACGGACACTTTTGAAACGACGATTTACGTTGGTTAAATTCAATTTTCAACCCCTGTTTTGGATTTTGCGAGATTTAAAGGTAAGAAAGGAAAACGAATCGTCCTATCGTTGAGTCACATTCGACCACAATTGGTGGAACAATCGACCAATTTGCCAACACGAACTCCCTGGGGAATCAGGGTTAAACGACTTTACCGTAAATGACGTTTATTGTGTGACAATGATCAATAAAAAAGCTCTGAGAAAAGTGGAACATCGAATGATCAATAGAGGTGGACTGTTTGTGAACGTTTTGGAGGGTCGTACAATAATCGTTACCAATAAGTAAAATTAACGAACAGTTTAGATCCTAGTAAGGAAAGAAAGTAAGTAAGTAAAGAAATAGGAAAAGAAATGGATTTCAGATAAAATTAAGTAAGAAATGTTCGAGCGACACAAAAAATGAAGTATGTGGTCTCCGAACTGTACGGTCCACATGAGAAATCACTCCCAGAGCCAGGCAACATCGTATTAGCTGACACCAAATGTGTACATTTTGCCGCCCCA
The DNA here is from genome assembly GCF_000715545.1 of Opisthorchis viverrini. Lineage (NCBI taxonomy): Eukaryota > Metazoa > Platyhelminthes > Trematoda > Opisthorchiida > Opisthorchiidae > Opisthorchis > Opisthorchis viverrini. The sequence goes on from NW_008751710.1 coordinate 906,665, forward strand.
AACCTCTCTAAGGTGCAGATTAGTTACACAGCTGTCCACATACAGGTGTCCAGCCAAAAACTGCTAAGGTGTGGGTTCGAATCCCCGTGAGAATTCACGGCATGCTAGTTGCCGATAACCGTTGAGAAGATGAATAACTGCAGTGCAACGGCTGTTGTCTTCTGGATATGAAGTTACTTTACTCATATGACTTTCAAAAGTTCATCATTCATTCACGAAAATATGGACAGTAGCTATGATACGATGGTTGGAAATGTGTAAAGACAAACAGCGTATTGCAATTGCTCATTACTGTGCCATTATTATTTTTTCAATAATTGGTAAGTCTATACAAAAACATGCAGCATCTCACTCCCGGTGAACGTTTGTATCAGCCCACTTCAGTAGAGTGGTTTTTTATTGTGCTAGGCTATGTGAGCGAGCAGACAAATCTCGTGACATCCGCACAACTTTTGACCGATCAAGAAAGTGAAACACTAAAAGATTATGGGGAATCCGGCTAAGTATATTCCGATAGTGGGCAGCTCCCGCCGTCGCCTTGACAATGGCAGTAATATGTGTCTACTTAGGACGAACCTTGTTCTGGGCTGTCGGTTGGGCGGTCCATCTTTGTTCCTCTAAGAGGTTACATTTGTAGTATAATTATACGGAAGTCCATTGCTTTGCGTCACGTCACGTTGAAATTTTTCGCCGTATATCTGGATGTATTCCTGTTCTATATACATGTCCGCAGTATTCCAGTCTGGATGTTCACATTAGCCTAGATCAGTGCCACAAGTAAGACTACAGGGCCCTCTCACGGATCATCTAGCTAACTTACACCAGCATCCAAGTACGAAAACGGATGTCAGCCCATGTGTGGACTGTTGGGAGCCGTGCCTCTTAGGAGGCAATATCTGGCTCGAGGCACTTTTTTGCTGGTTGTCGGTTGTCTGTTTTGGGGCACGCTTCACATACTAGGAGGCAATATCTGGCTCGAGGTACTTTTTTGCTGGTTGTCGGTTGTCTGTTTTCTTGAAGCCGGTACCCTGCTTTTATGTGCAGGTGGTGAACCGTTTTGGGTTCCACTCCAGTGTAGTATGGTTTTTGGGGCACGCTTCACATATGTATCTGCGAGTAACCCGCTATGGCACTCCGGTGACCAGGTTGCGTTCAACCTAGAATCGTGGAAGAAGCGACTTTTTGAGAATACTACCTTCCAGACCAAACTGAAAACGGACGAATACTACCTGGTAACATATGTCTAGGCATGACATACTACTCGTAAGTCTACCGAAAACCCTTCTACAGTCCACGAATGGAATACTACCTTCCAGACCAAACTGAAAACGAATGAATACAACCTGGTAACATATTTTCCGACTAGGCGTGACATACTATTCGTAAGTCTACCCAAAACCCTTCGACAGTCCACGGATGTTTTCGCTCATCAGGTAGGCGCAGACGTCGAATTTTCCTCAATCCTGTATCCTACCTGAACCCAAATATTTGTGCCATAGCCACGTTGAAAAGGGCACAAACTTGGTACTTTTCCAGCATGGCACTCACTGGTTATCAGTTATGCAACTTGATAGATTGAGAAGTGACCCTTCCAGTTCATCTTCTATCCTTATTTCCTTTAAGTTTCACCAGCCACATGTCATTCAACTAGTTGCCTACTCTGCTTAGCGCGAACCGCATGCGGCATTACTTTTGTGTGGAATTCTTTGATGCAGTTGGATGTGACTGGCGCATACGACAAGAGACTAGATTTGTACATATCTGCACACAGTTTATGTTGGCAAATTCCTCCTCTTGTTTTTTTTTGAGAAACTGCACCACTGCTTTCAGATTTGAACTATGACCTGGATACGTGCTCGCGTGCAAACACGTGACCACCATCAGAAAAGAATAAACATGCTTAAATTCACCAGTGGCGAATTTTGTCTTCAGTAGAGCACAACTTTAGTGGACTGCATCTACTGTCAGCTAACTTTCACTCTAGATTCATGAAAAGCCCAAGTCGATGTGGTAATCGTCGCTTGACTGATTACAACTACCTGTGATCAGTAGGTATCAGTTGCTTGCCTTTTCCGAGGAGGCAGCCAAACTCATTTAAGATCATATCCGCTTTAGTTATTTTTGGAGGGACTTTGCTTAGTATAAGTATTCATTACACTGCTTGACGGAATGAAAGGCACAGCTCACCAGCGGACCAATCAGATTCCGAATGAGATGATTATCAATAGCCAATCAAATTATGGCTCAATACCACGCTAGCTGACCGTATAAATTCAAGTACGAAGCGATGAATTACCCAGCCAGCAGCGACGTGATTATGACAAAATATCTGCAAGTCAGCTGTCAACCTCGGCGAAAAATCAACCATCAATCAGCAAATGGTCTTTCTTCTTGGCTTATCCATATTCAAAACTCCGTCAACTTTTTCGAAACACTTGTTAACTACAAGTTGGAAAAGCCTGTCGTGAAATTTTGCCACGATACTCAGACAGTTGAAAAAGAAGACCAGAAAAGTTGAGTATATTTAGGGGTGCAGAATTAATTAGCACCTGGAATGTTCGCCGTTATGCCAATAAAAGGCACGTGCTCTCTGATGTCTTCGTCTGATTGGTCAGCAAAACGTTGATAACACCTCCCCCCTATGAAGCGTGTGGCTAACGTTTCATGTCATGTCTTTTAAACTTCAGAGTAGCGCAAAACATGCTGGCAGTGTCAGACCATCAGGTTTGTTTCTTTTTTCAAGACAGAAGACATAAATTTCATCCTCCTGGAGGGACTTAAACATTGATTTGGCTACTTGTAGACAGCTGATGGAAGGCGGCTTCGTTTGTTGCTTTGTGAAAAGCAGGAAGAAGTGAAAAGTTTTTAAATGTTAGTAGACGTTTTTGACAAGCAGTCCGTGCAAAAATGATGATTCAACATGTGAACCCATGTACGGCTTCAAGAGATGACACTGTGGTGCACTCTGAGTCATTCCACAGGAATCCAATGGGCAAAACTGAAATCAGCCATGTAAATAGAATGTATCAGGACTATAAACAAAAACATAGTGACACGTCCTGCAGATCTGTACAAATATGATGGTAAGAAAACATAAAGCTCAGATTGCTTACTAAATTCGAAAATGTGAAAATACCGACGATCGGTTGTCATGTCAACCCAAGTCACATCCAGTTGGATGCAGTGAGGTGGTCTAGAGGACTGTTGAACGTTGTCAGGTGACCAAACCAGACTGAACACTCGCACGGATCGTTTGCGGTAGCAATCGCACTGTGACTACTCCGGCTCTGGTCAGGCAGTGCCGTTGGACGGCTACTGACAGTCTATGATGAGGGGAAATGACTTGTTCGGATTGTTCACGCGACTGGTGTCAGCTGTGTTATGCGATTCAGCTTTCGGATGAACCATTGAATAACGTTCCGGTAAAATAAATGTTCAGGTTGCCATGTCGAGCACCCAGTATATTTCGGTGAAAAAGTACAAAAGAGCTCTTCGATGACTGGCTCCTGGGCTGATGAGTCTGAACAAGGATGAAGCAGCCGTAGAGTTCACCTTAGCTACTCAGTGTAGACTGGTTTGCACTAGAGGACAAAAATCCGAAAAGTACACAATCTCATACTACTACCAAAGTATTCAACTGGCTTGTTTGTCAGTCCACTTTAACGTCCACACTTGTTTTTCGGATACTGCATTCACCGAGCAATCCTAATAGTGTTAGCTGACGACTTCACGGGACTCGACAAATCGACGTGAACGGATCCGCCGAGGTTGACCTGGAGGCCGGTCTCTAGCATGTGAGCTGCAACCTTACTGATCACTTGCATGACTATCTCAGCCCCAAAGCTGCTTGGTAGTGGCTCTCTCGGAGTGACGGACGGGAAAGTAACGACAGGATGAACTGGGGACAAACGGTTTGTAGTTCTAAATACGGGGTTTGTAGCCAAAGCATTTATGGTGTCGTTGCACTGTGCTCGAAGAAAACTGGTCTGTTTGGCAGACATTGTTTGGTAACCATTCTAAACACATCATTTTGATTCAGTTAAGAGTAACACTGGAATATGTGATTGAAAGCTTGGTGCAAAATAAACAATTGTTTGTTTTCGAAAGCCGTTTTCTTCCGATTCCACCTGGTCCACCCAGTTGGAGGTGCCCGATGGATTGTTTCTGACAGGCTCATGAAAACTGACTGATGCGATTATGCAATCACAGTTGTTTTTATTTCTGTTTATTTCCCCACAAATTGCTGTTGTTTCTTGTCAGTCTGGCTGGTGAGATTGACGTTTCTGGTGCAAGAGAATGTTTTTCTGTCAGTCAGACCTACTGCGATGGGAATTTGGACCACAATTGGGCAACCAACATTCATTTCGAAAGAAGAAAATACAAGCATGAATGAGGTTCGTACTCACGATTGTTGAACCAAGCAACAATCCTGGAGTTGAATTGATACTGTTCACGAAGTTTGCTTGGCATCCTACGTCACTACGAATAATCAGTTGTCTAGACGCAACACACTGCCCACAAAGTTTCGGAAAGCTTTCGGAAATTACACTCATTTGCAAATCCATTTGGTTTTCACGAGAGACTCAACTGAACCCTTGGTTATAATATTCTACAAATGAATGTGCTGCATACAGGCCGCTTCGTGATTCAGTTGGCACGACATTCGAGATGTCGCGGTCTATTTTCATAAAGAAAACTATTCGCAAAGTTGCTGAAAACTCTTCGACAGCCCACGACCGGTTTCTCTCTTCTTGGGGCTCATCAGGTAGATACAGTCCCTGAGCGGCATGTTGCACCTGGTTCCGTAAAAGCTAGGTGCCTTTCTGCAGTTTTGACCGCAGAAATAAGTCAGGCATATCGTAATGAATGTCCAGATGTTGTACTAGATTGAAGAGGTAGAAATGAGACACACTGCTGCATCAACAAGGCAAGCCTGCATGGTTATCGTCAAAGCCTGTCAACGCTGCGACCTCATCGCGCGAGCATGCTAGTGCTTCGGACAACCTTGCTGCTTTTCTCGACGTCCCTTTGTTCACACTGGTGTCCGGTGACATCGATGACTCTTCAGATTGCGACGTTGAGCGGAACTACCTCCTTGGGTGTTTTCGTTGTCAGATCTGCCCATCTTTCCCCACCCACTATTGATGTCACCACTTTGGGCCAAGCATTTACGCTCCTTCGTGTGAACTTTACATCTGGAACAAGCATCAACAACGCTAGTTTTGGAACAGAACATCCCTGATGTCATCGGAAAAGGCAACCAGGTGTTTTGTGTTTACAGAATTTAAATTTTCACATTCACACTACTGTCCTGGCACAATTAGTCAGGTGAGTCCGCACAGAGCGGAAAGTATTCGTTCGACTCGCGTTTTGTTCTTGTTGGAGCTCATTAGCAGTGTGAACTTGTCAAGGTTCGGTGTGTAAACATCTGGTGCGTGCAGCGAGTGTGTTACTACTACTCATTATCACGTTTGAACTGGTGGGCGTGTTCACGCTCGAACGATGTGATTGATCTAACTCCTCGAACGACGACCCAAAAACACATTGGACAGTCTGGTTAGTTGTAGATGATGGATGAGGACGGCTTAAACAAGAATAATAAGATGATGAGGTAATCGTTCAGCTTTGACGTCCTTTTGGAGTCTAGCTGTCATGTCACCCGAAGGAAGCTGGGATACTGCCAGGTTGTCCAGGGTTCGAACCGCTGACCTTCCAGTCACCCAGTTCGCGCTCTCACCACTGAGCCATCTCGCCCCTAAAAACAAGAATAACGTGAATAAAACTTCCAGTGGGCATGCAGCTACCTAAAACTAATTAAGGAGTTGTTGTACGTTGCTCCAGATGATGTTCCCTCCTTTAAAGGAAAATGAATCTCCTCATGTTTATCCAGTTATGTAAAGTGCGACTTAGAACCAACCACGGCTTTTCTACTCCGTACTGTTGTGTCTTCAACCCTGGAGGCTTCGTCAGTCGGGTATTTCACTCAGAAATTCGGCTGCATGCTAGACAGAGGTTGGTCCGTTTGACTAGACTTTCCGCGAATGTGAGTTGTATAGGGTGTTATAATCGCATCGCATTACCTAAATTTTGGATAAAAATTGTCATTCCCATGACTTTGGTCCCGAATTTTCGTGCGCTATCCCATGTGAACTCCTTGAATATCGAACTTATTCATCAGCAACAACAACGTGGCCCTGTTTTTTTTTACCTGTTTTTGATCGAGTAGTGTGTGGTTTTCTCATAAACCCGCTTTGCGTCTACTGAAAAGTGATATTTATTACGGAATTTGTGGGATGGCTTTGTAGCATTCTTTTACGCTTGAGTGATAGTCAATGAGTATCCAGAAAGTTCAGGAAGACGCGTTCAAAGAGAGGATAGATATTCGGTTTTTGTAAACAAGATGCATATGAGAGTTTTGCTTCCGTGTTCAACAGTCTGTAACTGTTCACTTGGCGTTTTCTAATAAATAACTCCTCAGCAAAGGCCTTCGCCTCAAAGACTTTCAACATGAGTAGTTTATCGCTTGTCAGTTGTGTCCTCAGTATAGGTGGGACACCAGTTGGCTGGAAATTACTTCAGAATAAAAACTATCGCCAAGTTATGCAGATTGTACTGTAAAGTCTTCTTCAAATGCATACCTGAAAACGCAAGACGATCCTCTAAGTTCAAATCTATTTCAAACGGCTGATGATATCGGAGAAAAATGAACAGTTGTTCCAACCGGTCAGTTCTCATATCTCTCATCATAGTACCGCGATTGCCGGCAAAAGGCTACGCCATCCAATCTGCCATGAAACCCCCTGGACGAACAAGTGCGGTTTTCAGGACACAGTTGCGGCAGGAGTAACCCGACCCACGACTCATTCGCTTAGCGACAACTTCTTGACAGCCCATGACCGGTTTTGATATTCATTTTCTGGCTTATCACGTTGGCACAACCCCGGGTTTTCCGTCAACCTCATGCACTGCAACACAACTTGGTTGAAGAATGTGTCCAGCACCAGAAGCTGCGTTGGTTGGGACATGTGTTACGAATGCTGAACCATCGTTAGCCGAAAAGATTTTCCATGCCCAATTCGGAGTGGCGTAAACAGAGCGGTGGCCAACCCTTGACTTGGCAGAGGAGTATGAAGGAGATCACGAGACGCTTGGGTGCTGTCGGTGCTACTCGCCTTCCAGGATGGGGACCGCGTGATCCTCACTGTGCCTGGTTGGAGACACTACAGGATATGGCTGCCAACCGATGTCAGTGGCGTTCTTGTTGTGAGTTGCTATCCAGATCGCCTGAGTGAGTGTCTGGAGGTGTAGGCACCTCGGAATGATTGTGTTAAGCTAGCACTAAGTCCCTCCCCCGTCCACCTTTACTCTTTTCTTTACAATAAGGCTTTCAAATAAGTCATGGTTGTACGGCATTGAAGCATCGGTGTTGAACACTGATGTCATGCTGTCGATGATGAGGATGATGATGACTTGGTTGGAATCCGCCAACTGCTCCCAATTTGCATAGGAGTCTATGCTTTATGGCAGGCTCACGTGAGTTGAGCGAAAGGACCACGTAAGTGGTGTGTTACTCCTAGAGAGTATATTGCGACATATCGAATATCGTACCAACAGAAACATGAGGCGGCCACTGTGTAGCACATTCAGTTGAAGAGAACCATGAACAAGAGATATTGGTTGGATTTAGTTTGATCTCTTGCCAATACCAAATTAGTGTGAAAATGAGAGTTTTTGTTGAATTCCATCAAAGTTGGGTTCAAGAAGAATATAGGGTTAACGAAAATTCGAAGGAGCGTAGAGCGTAGTGATGTGTGTATATATGTATGTATGTATGTATGTATGTATGTATGTATGTATGTATGTATGTATGTATGTATGTATGTATGTATGTATGTATGTATGTATGTATGTATGTATGTATGTATGTATGTATGTATGTATGTATGTATGTATGTATGTATGTATGTATGTATGTATGTATGTATGTATGTATGTATGTATGTATGTATGTATGTATGTATGTATGTATGTATGTATGTATGTATGTATGTATGTATGTATGTATGTATGTATGTATGTATGTATGTATGTATGTATGTATGTATGTATGTATGTATGTATGTATGTATGTATGTATGTATGTATGTATGTATGTATGTATGTATGTATGTATGTTTGTAAGCGCTGCCTCCAAAATGAATGAATGTATCAGTTGCGCTGTCTGCGAGGCATTGTTTACCAGATTATTTACTCTTGATGTACTATTACCGTACATATAAAAAAAGCATATTTGATTGCTATTTGTCGCAAAGTTTGTGATAAAACGAGAGGCAAATCCACTGCTAACTTCCAAGTTGGAACAAAACAGGGCTAGAAAGCTTGTTGAAGGACAATAATGCTACAATATTCAAGAATTAATCAATTGGACACTTGTGATCAATGACCGAGGCAGCGAGGACTTGTCTACGTTTTTTTATCCATTTGGTTAGTTAGAGTCGGAATTCTTTCCTCAAATTTGAGACATTTTGAGAAGCCAACTAGGTGTTCTGATGTGTTTTACCCTGTAATTTTGCCGCGGGAGGAATGATGAAATTCGGAGACAATCTCTCGTCCATAGTATTGTCTACACAGACCAGGACGAACTTACCGTGATTTCCAAAATAAAAAAACAACGTTACGGACACAAAACGACAGAGAATTTTGCAGTAAAGCTACCGATTATTATTTTGTTGCGTTTTCCGTTAGCTCCAAGAAGAATACGGAGTTCACAGCCTTTGTGTGTGTGTGTGTGTACACCTGTCCATCCGGATGTGGTCATCAAGTGGCGGCTCCCAAATTTATGTCTGCCGGGCCGAACAAAACAGCGAAAGAACACAAGAACACCACAAAACATCAATCACTGCAATCATTTTGAATCAATAATAATGTCGTGTTGTTTAAGGAACGTTCACGAACACTCACAAGCTCAGTTTTCTCTTCGGGTTTAGCAAGACGCAGCGCCGTAGTTTCTTGGTTCTGACGAAGTCTGAGGTTAAATATTCCCTCATTTGCGATAGCTTTATCACTCCCAAATATTAATGACTTGAAAAAACTTTCGAATTGGTCAATTCCCCGATAATTCACGGTTAGGATTTTGCCTTCAAGAACATCTTTATGAATATGAGAAGCCCGTTGGTGGAATGGGTTTATCTGAGTACTGCTCCTATATCCTTATTCAAAAGCACAAATAGATTTAAATGATATTTTGACAACGCGCTCAATTTGATATGCAATTTGGGATCAGTTTCACATGCATCTGACGCAGAGTTCCCCTCACAATACAATCGAACCATTTGGTGCGATCCAGATGACCAGTACGACACATGAACGTCTTTATTCGCACAAGATGACGTGGCATACAACCGGCTTCAAACTGTGTCCAACTGAAATTGGCTGCACGCGGTCAATACACCTAACTGTAATGGAGGTTTTGTGAAGCCAATCGTGACTGTACAAACTGCTGGCCGGGAGGTCGCTAACGCGATACTTCATGGTGGAGTTTCATGAGGATCCAGAACAAGGAAGGAACACCTCGAATGTTCAGCACAGATCAGCTTCACTCCAAATCTCCCCACTCTACCGTCTACTGTGTGTTCAACGATTCCAGTGCTTCGCCACGTTCTCTTCCGAAGAATCCTTCTCATGCCAAAGTCGCTTCATTCAAGGAGCACCACGTCCTGTCTAAGTGAGAGTGAAGCTGCTGGTGGCCAAAAGGCCAAGTAGTCAACCACTGGCCAGAAGGCTAAGGAGATGAAACGCTCTGAGTTTCGTGACAGGCGCGATTCCGGACATCCTCAACAAGCATGGAACAGCTGTGCAGCTGACTTCACTGACGTGAAGAAACAACAATTGAGTAATTCCAAATCTCCTCACATCATTATAAATCAATAACCAGCTCAAAGAAACGATTATTCCCCTGTATTTGCGCAACAATCTCTTGAGAATTTCTTACACGAGGAGCCAGTCAACTTTAACACAACTGAGTGGAATAATAGAACTATGGACCGAGTTGAATAAAACATGACCAGCAGTTTTCCACACAAACTCATGACGATTTGACGTTCGATGTTTTCGATCATTGCACTACAAAAGCGCAATAACTACCTGATCAGGTCAATACCTAATCTGGAAGGATATAATGCTGCGACTCACGCATAAACAAGAAGAGTCACTGAGCTTCTGTCTGCACATGAAAATTCACACCCCGTCTATGTGGAGGAACTCAGACCTCAAATAGTCCATGGCATTTCGGACTGTCCCTCAACTTCCCGAATATTGGCGGTGAACAGTTGATTTTGACATCTACTCGGCAACAATGCGCACCAACACAGATGCTCGCTGGAGAATGCATCGGTCGGTTCTGAAAACTGAAAGATGTTAATTCGTGCAAATTCGACTTGGCATGATCCCACAGCAAATGGTCCGATAAAGCTGGTGGCATCAAAGTAACTTCGCTGAAGTTCCATCGGCTCTTCAGCATTAAACAACCACTAGTAACCGAAATTGTAGCGTGCCTATACAAGCAGCGTACAAGGTCCCCGATGCGAAAGCTAACGCCTTTGTTGATCGGAGGTCGTGAGCAGCACAGCTCATGCTCCACTTGTTACGGACACGTCATCTTTGCCCGAGTTTTCGTGAAAATACTTCGCTATCCATTCTTAGAGCAGAAGTACCTGCAACTGCTCAGAGTCAACATTTTGGCAAGGCTGGGTTGACATTGGCTCCGTGAATATCTCTCCCGTAAAACCACAGACACAAATATTGATGTCAAGTGAGTTGCACATTCGGTACACAGAGACAGACGAGAATCGATCGTGTCTACAAGCATCCGAATGTCCAATATGTTTTTGGACACGCAACAGGTTGAACAAACTCAAGTGATCCATCGCATTTCGTTCTCCCCAGTGTCTGCTATAAAAGAAAAGATGAATTTTGATACACTAAACCCTGAGCGGCTTATTGAAAAGGCGGACAACGCACCTGAGTTGTCTTACAGTTTACGGAATAGAGGTTGAAAACGGGCCGACAAAAACGTTACAATAGAACAGATTAAACGCACAGGAAGGCGAATTCTTGTGTCCTGTTTGGAAATCAGTGTCCTAATTTACGAACACAGCGTTGAATCCGATAATTCTGACTGTAGAACCATAACCGCCATGGGTAGAGCGGATGACAAACCGGTCGTGTGCACTTCAATACACCCCAAAACACCTCACCGTGGTTAGCGGAACAGTAAACGGTTCCGATTACAAAGACAAGAAACTTGAAGTACTGCTCACTTCTTCGACAGCATGTATTGTTTATTTCGTATTCTAAAAAACCCTGCTCAGTTTATTACATAAAAATGATTACCTGTGCAAATATATTCGTCCACTCCAATCAATCACTCCGTGGAATGAACAGTCTGATCACGTCCCGATTTCCATTGGACGACCGCTTCAAATTACACTGAGCTGTTTTCGGTTTGGTTGGCCGTTAGAATCGCTATGTCGGGCAGCGGAGCTTGGAACATTCTCGGGTCTTTGACAATTACGATCTCATGTGGCTTGGTTTCGGTGAATTCGCAAAAAGGCAGTATTCCAGTAGAGGCATGTTTTCGAAAGTTGCATTGGACAAATGTTGCGCATGCCGCACCGTTGTTTACCACAGGGAACGCTATCTTCTGAGCCCAATTCAGAGTGACACGAGAAGAGCGGTGGTTATCCTATGACTCATCAAAGGCTTACGAAAGATAATAAGAAAGATCTGGACACTGTGTTCCCCATAATTCCCTATATGACTGGTTATGACGGCGTAAAATATAGCTTCCAATCGAAAACCACTAGTTTGCTGTTGTCACTCTCCAATGCCATTCAATTTTATTCTGTTCTTCGTAGTATGCTTTTCAAATTAATTCTGAATAAGCGACAGTGAGCCATTAATGCTGCACACCGATCATGTGCTCGGCCTAAGAACCCTCGACGAAGCGCCTTCTCCTCTAATGAAACCCTACGCCCGTGGAAGAATTTGCCTAGGACCGTCACTTTCCTAACGCGGCCAAAATCACTCGGCTTTTTTCAAATCTGCCTTGTAGGTAAACACGTTTCATATCTGTGTTGACGAAATCCTACACTTTCGAAGAAAACTCCAAGAAATGCTACGGAGAACTTTTCGTAAAATGATGTTTTCGAAGTTAGAACGTAATGTTCTCTAGGTTCCAAATTTGCAAATGCCAACAGAATATGACATCGACAGGTTAAACAGTAAAAATGGTGCATCGAGAAGTCAAATTTTATGATTTCAGAAGAGGCTGGTAAACAATCGGTAGTTTTTCTTTGGGCAACGTTTCGCTATTCGCACAAAAGCTTCATCAGGCCAAGTGAACAGGTCACCAAATTGGCCAGGTTATAAACACACGGGGAACCAATCAGTAAGTCCTCTTCAGATTATCACACTAGATCAGTGTTGAATGCCAATTGATGGCATTTGTCTCTCTCTATCTTTCTCTCTTGACTCTCTAGCTGAGGGTCTTTGCCAGGAGATCGATAATGCGTATATTACATCTATACTGAATGAGAATGAAGCCGAAGTTGGGAGGTATTTGCGGTCCGTGATAAACCACTAAGGGCAAGGCAACTATATCGATTGTACCACAAAAGTGCAATCCTATGGCAATCTAGCCCTCTTTATGTTGTGATTCGCCTTCTGTTGGAAGCATTAGCAACAGTAACTGTGAACGTCACATCTGGTGTCTCGTAGCCGATTCACACTTCAGCCATACGTAGGCTACAAGGCGATGGCCTCAGGACAGACAGTATTTGTAAATTAGTAAAGTTACTTTTTTTGGATTACTCCTCCTTACTGAGTAATGTCAAGCCTAAAATTGAATTTTTAATTATCCCGACCTTCCGTTTGCAATTTTGAACACCACACCAATATCGGGCAAGGCTATCTAGAACAATAAACAATGAGACTGGTTCAATGTGTTTGCCCCGATTTCTAGGACTCTGTAGAGGGTGTTTGTCAACTGAAATGAACAACAATGCAACAGTGATGTTTGCTGGTTAAACTGTGAGGCATACCCATGTGACCGACCACACTTGGATGCTGTCATCTTGTCTGTCACTAACAATAAGCCCAAAAACCTAAATTGTGCATCACTGTGGTAGAGACGTCAGGCGTGTTTGATTATGGGCGTTTCTGTCAACATCCTCTCAAGGTACGAATTCGCATATTCCTGATGGGTAATACAAAAACCAATGGGTCCCATGTCCTGTTTGGTGAGAAACGGTCAAATTGAAAATAACCGCAAAGGAGATTCATCGCAGTACTATCAGACGGCTGTTTTCTACATAAAATCAACTCCAGATCCCCTCTAGACTCTGATACCGTTTTCAGCGTTGAAGGCGATGCGAAAGTGAGGTCAATTCTAAACGACTCGCGAATTGGGGTAGGCGATTAGTCTACTTGGTGAAGTAGGCACTAGTGAATTACACAGCATGATGACGCAACAATGTAAAAGAAACTTGAGTCAGTCTCTCTGTCATGATCGATATTTCCTCGGCGCTAATCGTCGGCCTTGGTGGATTGAGGAGTAACGCGAGTGGAGAGAGGCTGTAAATGTGAGAACGCCATTGATTGGATGACAAACGTGGTGACATGCACTCAGAAGTCTTCAAATAATCTGAATTGTATCGATTGAACTTGGCATACGCATAACCAATAATCTCGATTTAGTGTGGTGTTTGAAGAACGAGCGGGCCCATCAACAGTGCACAACCTTGGTCGTATCGGGATTGGACTCCGGACATCCGACATATGAGGCGAGCAGATTAGCACTACTTAACCAGTGCACGCCAGATGCCCCCTTCCATTTATGACGTCTGAGCAGGCAAACGTATTCAAACCTGGTCGTTGGCTTGTTCGCTGAGCTGGGCAATTTGGTTGCAAACGTTTCATCACCAATCGAGGTGACATCATCAGTGCGTAGTTGTGCGTAGCGGTGGGTTAGTGGTTGTGCGTTCAGTAGTGTTGCGTGTGTGTTGATATACGTGCTGGTAGCCGGGGATGACCTTTGACCGCGCTTAGTTATTCTGTCGGGTGGTTCCATTGGTTGTTCTTTTATCCCGTGTCCTCATTCACCGATGCCCACGTGACCTTGGAATTTGGCATCCC
>NW_008751710.1:922528-963837 GCF_000715545.1 Opisthorchis viverrini
TTGGATCAAGAATTTATCTGGCCACCAACTCAGCACAGCTGAACAGGAACTGCTAATGAAAGGACTCAACTTCAACGTCGAAGACGCATCTTACAAGGATTACCTAGCCAGCTTAGAACATGCCCTGAAAACAAACGAAATGTCCGAGGAGGTTCAACAACAGATACGACAGACAATCGTACCGGCGATCACGCGGAATAGAAACATGCAACTGATTTCCAAACAAGAACGAGACGCACTCACAAATCTACGAAAGGATGAAACAATCGTAATACTACCAGCGGACAAAGGACGCATCACGGTGAAAATGGACAAGCCGGATTACATTGAAAAGGCCAAACAACTGCTAAATGACACCACAACCTACAAACCAATCGATCATGACCCACTTCAAACAGTCATCAATCGAATCAACGCGACGCTCAAGAAACTGCAAGAAACACACGAGATAACCGGACAGGAACGATGGAAAATGAAAGCTGATGATACCAACATTGCACAATTCTACGGACTACCAAAGGTGCACAAAGAAGGAACTCCGCTTAGACCAATCGTTTCACTTCCGGGAACCCCAACTTACAAATTAGCAAAAGACTTATGGAGAAGATTAAAACACTTAATCTCCGGATCGGAACACACAGTCAATAATGCAGGTCAGTTCCTACACAAACTACGGAACGTCAGTATAGAAGACGATGAAGTCATGCTTTCATTTGATGTCACATCGCTGTTCACTTCAATCAACCACAAATACTTACTTTACCTTCGATGGACAAACATATCAACAGCTGAAAGGAACTCCAATGGGTTCCCCAATATCAGGATTCATTGCTGGGTAATGCAAAATATCAACAGCTGAAAGGAACTCCAATGGGTTCCCCAATATCAGGATTCATTGCTGGGGCGGTAATGCAAAGACTAGAGCGTGTTGTACTGCCGATCATCAACCCAAAGCTGTGGATCCGCTACGTGGACGACACCTTTGTCATCATAAAACGGGACTCAGTACACGACGTACATGAACTGTTCAACACAACGTTTGAAGATATCAAGTTTACAATCGAACTGGAAAGAAGCAATCGGCTACCATTCACGGACGTCTTAGTGAACAGAAAGGTGGATGGGACGCTGGAAACCTGCGTATACCACAAAGAGACTCATACGGACCAAATACTGAACTACAACAGCAATCATCCAGTAAACCACAAAAGAGCTGCGTCCAAACCTTGTTCAAGAGGGCGGAAACAAACTGCAGCACCAAGAACTACGGAAGAAGGAGGAAATCCATCTATACAGAATGTTCCAGAAGAATGGATATCCAAGGAGTTTTATCAAGAGAAGCTTGAAGAAGAAGACATCTCAACAACAGCCACAACAAGAACAAGCCACCAGACGGGTAGTTCTACCTTACATCAAGAATATATCAGAACTCGCAACCAGATTATTGGCACAAAAAGGAATCTTCGTGACCCACAAACCGAGCGCTACTCTAAGGAAATTAATCTCTAGATCGAAAGACAACCAGGACAAAACCAAGAGGAACA
This sequence comes from Opisthorchis viverrini, assembly GCF_000715545.1. NCBI lineage: Eukaryota > Metazoa > Platyhelminthes > Trematoda > Opisthorchiida > Opisthorchiidae > Opisthorchis > Opisthorchis viverrini. The sequence continues at coordinate 924,073 of NW_008751710.1, forward strand.
ATGTGATATACGAAATCAAATGCGACGACTGCAACAAATTCTACGTTGGATAAACTGGGAGAAAATTATGTACACGAATAAAGGAACACAACGCGGCTGTCAGGAGGCATGATCCCCTGTCCTTGTTATACATACACGAGGACCAAGAAGGCCAAAAATTTAATCTGGAAAACGCGAAAATTTTGGCATACGGAGACACGCGGCATGAAAGAGAATTTCTGGAAGCATGGTACTCTACGGCAGGTTCAATCAACCGGTGCATCGAACTGGAATCAATTTACGCGCCTCTACGTGCGAGAGATCAACTTCGCAACCGAAACACTCAAGGAGGACCGAATAATGGATTAACAAACGAAGAAACAAGGAAATCCTCGGAATCAAATCAATAAAGGTCACAACGGAACTCGGAAGGACAAAGGTTAATCCAACACTGACCAGACTACGACGGCGGGGATGCCAAATTCCAAGGTCACGTGGGCATCGGGGAATGAGGACACGGGATAAAAGAACAACCAATGGAACCACCCGACAGAATAACTAAGCGCGGTCAAAGGTCATCCCCGGCTACCAGCACGTATATCAACACACACGTAACACTACTGAACGCACAACCACTAACCCACCGCTACGCACAACTACGCACTGATGATGTCACCTCGATTGGTGATGAAACGTTTGCAACCAAATTGCCCAGCTCAGCGAACAAGCCAACGACCATCTACGCTACCTGAGCTACCGACATTCTCTTCTATAGTATTCAAACCTGAACTGTGGGATCGGCTTACCATACACCCTAGAACGAAGACCCAATGACTGTCCTTGACCTTGTAGTGATCTCAAGCCGACGGTCTCGGCCAAATTTATTTTGACGCTTGAACTGGCACCAAAGGACGCGCCGAATATACAAATATTTGCAGGTTGCTGCAAAGTCTGATAGCTATGATTTCACGTTTTTCTACCTTAGTGCAGGCATTCTGATTGGTTCATCGGGGGACCCAACGGAACGCTGTTTCGATTAGCTAGCGCTCCTGTCGCACTGATGAGAGAAACTCCAGTAGGCTAACTAGAATAACTGCATCTGGACAGAAGCATTTCCAGGCAAGTCGATAGTAATCCCGCAATCACCTACAACCTAAGGATTTGACAAAGACCCCCTGATTACTCCTCGTTAGAGCTTTCAGCGGCCGCATGTTCACCGGCCTTTGCGGTTTAAACTAGGATGCATTTCTGTTGCTAGTGGTGTTTGCTTCTCTGAAATGTTTTCACAAAAGGCCGATGTATTTCCAGGGCACAACAACTGTTTAGGAAGTGCCTCGAAAATCTTCCTGACCATATTTTCTGAACGGTTATTTCCACAGCGTCTATGGACGCAGAAACCACACACGGCATGCATCCGTTTCAGGGGGCACGCATTCCGAAGTATATCCACAAAAGACCTTCCGAAATACCTTAATAGCGTTCAGAGGTTCGTACCATTCAACTGGCAGTCAGTTTGTAGATTGTTGAAGGTATGTTCGTCTAGTCCCTGATAGCGGTTTCAAAACAAGTTGGTTATGTTCTTTCGAACCAACGCAAATCACGGAAATACATCAAAACACGTGACTGTCACACACAATAAAGTCCTGCTGACGAGTAATCACTTAGGCGTTGACCGCTCACTCTTCCAAAGATCAATCCTGCTTCTCGTGTCAACTGCCACGTGATTATTAGGAAGTCAGTGGCTTTTGACGTCTGAAATGATATACAGCTGGCCAAGGGGAAGCATTCTATACTGAAATCCCAGAAAGCTTGTACAGCCTTTTCAGTCTGGTTGGTACAAACCAAATATGAAGGTTGACAGTAACCCACTACCATCCAGTGGCTGGAACTAGAGCAATTTAATCACGACTTCCGGGTTCACACAAGTCTACAGGATCAAAGCACCATCATATTGGCCGCGGAAGTCTTGATCAAGTCATCCACCATCAATATCGGATATTGGCAATGCTGTTCCTGGACGGCGCTGTGTAACAAAATACTGTGGTTCCCAATGGTATAGCCTGCTCTATGGGAGACTGATCTGAGTGGACTTAAAGGGTCCGAATATCTAGTCATAACTTCGGAGCATGAAACAATCAACTAATGTATATTTTGGTTTCCATAACTGACGAATTTTTTTGAAAAATTCATTCGTGGTCGGAGACACTCTCGTACAAAAAGTGGTTGATGTTGTGCCTGAAAATGAAATGCCTTTACATTCAAGCTGTTTTTGTGTACAGTGACATCAATTACCAAAAACGCCTCCGTGTCCCCGAGAGAATATTCGCAGATTATCCTCCAGGAGACCTGGGTTCAGATTTTTGCATGGGTATCCTAAAAAACGGTTGCACACACCATCTTACAGATTCCATCTCCATGTGTCCTATCAAAAAAAGATGTGGGGAGATACCTATCCACCCTGTCCTTGAGAAGTTCCAACATGCTTCTGTGTTCAGCTTATCCATCCTAGAAGGTGAGCTCACCTGAAGCTACTATCGTGTTCGATTTCTGCCGGTGATTTTGGGGCTGCCTGTCGACTTATCTGATGGGTTCAAACAAGAGTTTTGTTTTGGAAAACAAGATCTATAGTCATAAAGACATATTGATTGTGTGATCATACTTGGATCTCAAGCCATCTTGTGTGCAATCGGCAATCATGCTGATATAGTTGGCTCACACTGAATAGGAATGTGACTTTCATTTGAATGGTTAGACTGCTTGACGCCTGCGATTACTTACGTTAGCGTGGGCGGTTTTACGCGTGCTGTTGTACATCAGAGGAATAGGATAGGAAGACAAACTCGCACAGACTTAGGTTTTGGCCTTTGGCTTATATGGCTCTTAGCAGCACTGGGCTTCTTCGGGGCTGAAGTTTTCTTAGCCTTGACTACTTTGGGTTTCTTGACAGGCTTAGGCCTTCATCTCGGCAACCTTGAAGCTCCCGGATGCACCTTTGCCCTTGTTACTGACGCGAACGAGGACACCTGTTTCGACGGCATGAACGATGCCACGACGGATGTGCGGGTCGAGTTTCTCGACATCAACCTTGTAGTTGGCGCCAATGAACTTCTTGATGGTCGGAAGTGATATGCCCTTGCGGTCCTTCCCGGTGCTGATGGAGGCCTTTACCATGTCGATTACCGGCGCGTGGTTCGCTGGGATCTTGGGCTTGGACGACTTGGCTGTCCTTGATACGGCTAGAGCAGAATTGGGAGCATTCATTCCCCTCGGGAGAGGTTTGCCGCAAACGAGACTATCACCAGGTCTAAGTATGTAAAAACACCGAACACCGCATCAAACAGTGAGATGCTGATTTCACCCGTCAGCTCGATTGTCTTTCTTCATAGTACCGCAACTGCCACAAAATACCACAAAATCCTAGCTGCGATGGAACGCCAGGGACGAATAACCCTAGTTGCAGCAAAAGCAGAGGTTTATTTGTTGGGGGGGGGGATGAAACCAGCTTAGCATATTACTCATTAGCTTAGTGAAAAACCTTCGGCAGCGCACGACTGGTTTTGCCCCAGTTATTTGGGCTCATCACGATAGCACAGCCCTTCAAACCTGTGTTCTACTATATCCTACTATGTTCTGCTCGAATTTCGCCACCTGCTCCAATTCGCATACGAGTTTGGGCTTTCTGAAAGATTCGACTGAATCTGACCAAATTGTCTTATTCGATCGTACAGAATATGGTGAAAAACGTCATTTTCTTCATTGTAACTTGATGCAAAGAGGGGGAACCGAAGCTTGGAAGGATATTCACACCAAACGGTCAGTGCTATCGCTGGGTTTTGTGCCTAAACAAACGACTGTGTGTGGTTGCGCTGCGTGAGGTCTGCGTTGCAGGATGTAGGTAATTATGCTTCGTTTCTAACGTGGACAGGCAGGATGTAGGCAATTATGCTTCGTTTCTAACGTGGACAGATTTACGTTTGGTGAACCAGTTGTTTCCAAAGCAAAGGAAATCAAATAATGAAGCAGCAGAACAGATTGATTACGGAAACCTGATTCGTACGGTATTTGCTGAGTCAGGTTAGTACGCTGCTCTTATTCAGGTTTACTTTGCCCCCCTGGTCTCCAGTATTGGAAACTACAATGCTAATTCAAACATACTGATTTACAGCAACTGTGATGACTTGTTGTTGGTGGCTGCGAGAATTTTAGAGTTCATGTGATGAACAGTATTTCTCCTGCACCGGTTAGTCTGCACTCAACTCAGCAATTACTGAACTCGAGCTTCACTCTTATATGAACTCATTATGTAACGATTGCGGGACTGAACTCCGGTTGTCGGCAAGCAGATTACCTCTACTCCGCCAACGCGCGCTAGATGCTCCTTATTTATCACGTGTTCAAACTTGAGCTATGTGATTAGCTTACCTCGAATGACGACCCAGGGACTGTCCTCATGTCGATCGATTGATCCTGTATTGATCTCAACCCAAACGTGTCGGCTGACTCACAAATTGGTACCAAGACACGCGCCAAATATACAAATATCTGCAATTATCCATTCGGTTTGATAAGTTTGATTTCACGATGATTTTTTTCAAACTATTCTGTTTCTACCCTAGCGCAGGCAGTTTATTTAGTTCATAGCAACCTCATCAGCATTGCATGCCTCTATTGGCCATGTCAGGATTTGAACCCCGCACCTGTGAAATGCAAGGCGAATATATTAGCACTGCCCTGCCGCGCCAAGCTGGCGGCTGAGCAGACGGTGTTTTCGCTTGATTGGTTGACCCGATGCCTCGAAGTACGACCCAGTGGCTGTCCTATTTAGGTCCACCGATCGTCACATTGTCTAACGTCCTTTTTGGGACGTTTCAAGAAACTTCAAGAATTCTGAAACCCACGCCTCTCGATTGGTGGTTTGTACACTTAATCACAAGCGACTGACCAGTAGTGTAAGTAACCGCATTTAGCACGGAGTACCACTCATCCCTCAACCTTCTCTTTCACATTATGGTCACGTGCTGACTGGCCTTTCGAGTTTGGGAATCGCGAATAGGAATTCCACTACAAGACCCAGCCAAAATGTGACCACGTGACGTGGATTCCTACCGTTGATTGGCCACTTCTTGTCGAACGGTTAGGTGTTTAAATTGCTAGCTGAGAGGTTGAGGGTTCACAACTCGTTCGCGTTTTGTGAAACCCACGCTGCGAATCATTCCCAATAGGGATAGAATAGTGCTTCTTGGCTTTTTAGCCGAGACTGGATTCATTCACACCTAAAAACTTCCACTGAAAATTTTCAAAACTCCTCACTATTTTCATCACCATTGTTAGTGGCCGGAAGCATTTGAGCTTCATATAAACAAAAACAACGAACAACCAGTTTGTGATATTCTATGAAAAGCGCCTTTGTTCTACCGGGAATATGTCAGAAAAGATTACGCCTCATGAGTAGTATGTGTCGAAACATTTGTTAGTCAGAACGTCAGTAATCCGTTTCATTAGAGTTTTGGCTATAGTACTGTTCCCACCAAGGCCTGTTTCATAGCTGTGTTTCACAACAGGAGCCATCGTCGAACATTTTCTCCGTTCTCAGAGTTAAAAAGACCCGGTCATTTGCTGTTCTCTTTGGTTTGATTGTAAACTTTTCATCACCAGTCAGTATGACATCATCAGTGTGTTGTTACGGACGGGGGTAAGGCATGACAGCAGCTTAAGCAGTCGTGCTTTCAGTAGTGGTGAGGGTGTGCTAATACGCCTACTGCTAGCCTGAGATGCTCTCTCGTTTTGATTGGTTGTTCGGTCGGGATGTGCTATTGGTTGACCTATCAGGTTAATAATCCAAGAAACAAGAAACTCCTTGGGTTTAGATCAACAAAATTCACATAGAGGAAGACAGATAGTTCAAGGAAGGAGTTCAATCCATCACGGGCCAGTGGGTGACGGAAGGGACACCCATGCTCAGAAGTCAACTGGTCACCTACCAACCAGGATAGAAGATAATAGAAAAGCTCGATGGAACAGCCAATTGTAGACGAGGGTCAGGCCCAACTATTAGCATGTATTTCAGCCCTCACAAGCCACTATTCAAAGCACTGCTAGGTTCAACTGAGCCTCCTAACGACGCCCTGCTGATGTCACTCTGATTGGTGATAAAACGTCTGCAATGAAATTGCCCGTCTCTTGAATCGTAAAACGGGTGAAATAAGGAGACCCATTTAGATTATTTGTCTTCTGAAACCATGGAACATAGCCGAGATACCATCAGCTAAAACTCCGAGGCATGCAACGACATTAACGTCACCATGGGAACGCTTACTGAAAGTAGTGTTCTTCTTGACAGAACCGATGCTGTTTGAATGATGGCTGGAGGATATTAGGAGGCTTAAATGTGTTACATTAAAACAACTTTCTACGTAAGCCGATGGATGACGAAAACGGAGCTTGAACGATGGCTTGAAGAGACTGCGATTTGGCCGCAGTAATTCAAACAATGGAAGCTGTATATATTGGCAATATTAGTTTCAAGATGTACTAGTCTTCGATGCAGAAGCTCGCTCAAAATGGCTTTTCAAACATTTTGAAAAGTACTCTGGCTAGTTCACTGCGACCCAATCACTGTTCGGCGTTTGGAACTCCAGTGAACAATACTCACCCGTAGTAGGCACAATGCACCAAAGCAAGAAATCCACTATCCAAACATTGTGTTTTGCAGACTTGTTCTACCTTTTAGAACAGCTCTCCGGAGAATATAGAGACTTGGAATAGAGGTTGAAAAATCAGACTGCTAATTCAAACAACTTGATTCTATCCTGACCTACTGCCTATTCCTGGTATCCAGGAGTATAAAGCATCGTGTCCTGCAAGTGCGATAAAGATTAGGTAGTGGGTTCGCAACATTCGCAGTGAGTTTGGAACTCTTCATTGGTATCAATTTGAGCATCCTGGTGCTGGACGCATCTGTTGCAATGTCTAACGTAAAACAAGATGACAAGTTTTGAAATGTGTCATTTCATCTTGGTTAAACCTCATAAAGTAAGCAGTCCCTGTTGCTAACAGGACACATTTCTTTCATCGCCATCGTTTGGGACGCTTTCCGACTTCACTCGCAGTTTTCATTTTTACTCTACTACTTGAAAACTAAGTGGTCGTAGGTTCAGGGGGATTTGATAAACAATCGGTGGAAAACATTGCTCAATACTAAATTCTTACAAGTTACACGTTATTCACCATCCGGACAGGACTCGTCTTACCAAACAGGCGATACGAGTTGTTTGTATCACCTCATTAAGTTGAACACTACCCAAAGCGATTCACTCCCTGGGCCCACACGAAGAGAGAGAGAGAGGGAAAGAGTGAAGACGTCCACCTCACAGTTTCATGAATCCTGTCGTCGACTGATTGTGGGGGGCGAGAGTAACAAGCCCCTCAAAGGAATTGTCAGAGCGGTCATAGACCCAAAGTTTAATAAATTTTCCGAGCTATAGGTTGAAAATAAGCGATCAATTAAGCCTGCATTGCCATTTTAAAAAACACTAAGCGAAGACTATGGGTTTAACCCAAATTTTCAGTAAATGCGAAGATGTCTCTCCAACATGTCTGAATTTTCCAACAAAGTATAGACCACAAATTGGTCGGATTTATTCCGATTTATCTAGAATATCACTGATTACAATTTTTGCTTCAGAACTGCGTCATCAAAATCTGTCACGCTAAAATCAATATCCATAAAGTGTTTAAAGCCCAACTCTGTGCAAGTGAAGGTCAAGAGGTGCGAGGGTTTTTCAACGACGCGACAACCACCTGACAAAGATTAATGTGATTCTAAATTTTATTGGATAAAAAAAGTTAAAATTGTTTAGAAAGCACCCATATTTCATTTCTTTGTCCTGATCAATGAAAGTCTTGTCCATGCTAAGCTTGCCTACCCTTTTTATAGGGCATGGATATGTAATAAAAAGTGCAAGAATGCAATTGCATGCCAAAGTGCATGACACAGAACAAACAGCGAAGCGGGGCTGATCAAACAAAGGGTTGCGGATCGCTCGTTGTTTGAAACACCACACTAAATTGCAATTAGTGGTTATGTGTGTGATAAATGTTCACGTCGTTCAATCGATAGAACCCAGATTATCTGAGGCCCATGGTTCATCACTTCTGAGTGCATGTCACCACGTTTGTCATCCAATCAATGGCGTTCTCACATTTACAGCCTCTCTCCACTCGCGTTACTCCTCAATCCACCAAGGCCGACGATTAGCGCCGAGGAAATATCGATCACGACAGAGAGACTGACTCAAGCTTTTTTTTACGTTGTTGCGTCATCGTGCTGTGTAATTCACTACTGACTATTGCACCAAGTAGACTAATCGCCTACCCCAATTCGCGAGTCGTTTAGAATTGACCTCACTTTCGCATCGCCTTCAACGCTGAAAACGGTATCAGAGTCTAGAGGGGATCTGGAGTTGATTTTATGTAGAAAACAGCCGTCTGATAGTACTGCGATGAATCTCCTTTGCGGTTATTTTCAATTTGACCGTTTCTCACCAAACAGGACATGGGACCCATTGGTTTTTGTATTACCCATCAGGAATATGCGAATTCGTACCTTGAGAGGATGTTGACAGAAACGCCCATAATCAAACACGCCTGACGTCTCTACCACAGTGATGCACAATTTAGGTTTTTGGGCTTATTGTTAGTGACAGACAAGATGACAGCATCCAAGTGTGGTCGGTCACATGGGTATGCCTCACAGTTTAACCAGCAAACATCACTGTTGCATTGTTGTTCATTTCAGTTGACAAACACCCTCTACAGAGTCCTAGAAATCGGGGCAAACACATTGAACCAGTCTCATTGTTTATTGTTCTAGATAGCCTTGCCCGATATTGGTGTGGTGTTCAAAATTGCAAACGGAAGGTCGGGATAATTAAAAATTCAATTTTAGGCTTGACATTACTCAGTAAGGAGGAGTAATCCAAAAAAAGTAACTTTACTAATTTACAAATACTGTCTGTCCTGAGGCCATCGCCTTGAAGCCTACGAATGGCTGAAGTGCGAATCGGCTACGAGACACCAGATGTGACATTCACAGTTACTGTTGCTAATGCTTCCAACAGAAGGCGAATCACAACATAAAGAGGGCTAGATTGCCATAGGATTGCACTTTTGTGGTACAATCGATATAGTTGCCTTGCCCTTAGTGGTTTATCACGGACCGCAAATACCTCCCAACTTCGGCTTCATTCTCATTCAGTATAGATGTAATATACGCATTATCGATCTCCTGGCAAAGACCCTCAGCTAGAGAGTCAAGAGAGAAAGATAGAGAGAGAGAGAGACAAATGCCATCAATTGGCATTCAACACTGATCTAGTGTGATAATCTGAAGAGGACTTACTGATTGGTTCCCCGTGTGTTTATAACCTGGCCAATTTGGTGACCTGTTCACTTGGCCTGATGAAGCTTTTGTGCGAATAGCGAAACGTTGCCCAAAGAAAAACTACCGATTGTTTACCAGCCTCTTCTGAAATCATAAAATTTGACTTCTCGATGCACCATTTTAATGTTTAACCTGTCGAAGTCATATTCTGTTTACATGTTGCAAATTTGGAAACCTAGAGAACATTACGTTCTAACTTTGAAAACATCATTTTACGAAAAGCTCTCTGTAGCGTTTCCTGGAGTTTTCTTCGAAAGTGTAGGAGTTCGTCAACACAGATATGAAAAGTGTTTACCTACAAGGCAGATTTGAAAAAAGCCGAGTGATTTTGGCTGCGTGAGGAAAGTGACGTTCCTAGGCAACTTCTTCCACGGGCGTAGGGTTTCATTAGAGGAGAAGGCGCTTCGTCGAGGGTTCTTAGGCCGAGCACATGATCGGTGTGCAGCATTAATGGCTCACTGTCGCTTATTCAGAATTAATTTGAAAAGCATACTACGAAGAACAGAATAAAATTGAATGGCATTGGAGAGTGACAACAGCAAACTAGTGGTTTTCGATTGGAAGCTATATTTTACGCCGTCATAACCAGTCATATAGGGAATTATGGGGAACACAGTGTCCAGATCTTTCTTATTATCTTTCGTAAGCCTTTGATGAGTCATAGGATAACCACCGCTCTTCTCGTGTCACTGTGAATTGGGCTCAGAAGATAGCGTTCCCTGTGGTAAACAACGGTGCGCCATGCGCAACATTTGTCCAATGCAACTTTCGAAAACATGCCTCTACTGGAATACTGCCTTTTTGCGAATTCACCGAAACCAAGCCACATGAGATCGTAATTGTCAAAGACCCGAGAATGTTCCAAGCTCCGCTGCCCGACATAGCGATTCTAACGGCCAACCAAACCGAAAACAGCTCAGTGTAATTTGAAGCGGTCGTCCAATGGAAATCGGGACGTGATCAGACTGTTCATTCCACGGAGTGATTGATTGGGGTGGACGAATATATTTGCACAGGTAATCAATTTTATGTAATAAACTGAGCAGGGTTTTTTAGAATACGAAATAAACAATACATGCTGTCGAAGAAGTGAGCAGTACTTCAAGTTTCTTGTCTTTGTAATCGGAACCGTTTACTGTTCCGCTAACCACGGTGAGGTGTTTTGGGGTGTATTGAAGTGCACACGACCGGTTTGTCATCCGCTCTACCCATGGCGGTTATGGTTCTACAGTCAGAATTATCGGATTCAACGCTGTGTTCGTAAATTAGGACACTGATTTCCAAACAGGACACAAGAATTCGCCTTCCTGTGCGTTTAATCTGTTCTATTGTAACGTTTTTGTCGGCCCGTTTTCAACCTCTATTCCGTAAACTGTAAGACAACTCAGGTGCGTTGTCCGCCTTTTCAATAAGCCGCTCAGGGTTTAGTGTATCAAAATTCATCTTTTCTTTTATAGCAGACACTGGGGAGAACGAAATGCGATGGATCACTTGAGTTTGTTCAACCTGTTGCGTGTCCAAAAACATATTGGACATTCGGATGCTTGTAGACACGATCGATTCTCGTCTGTCTCTGTGTACCGAATGTGCAACTCACTTGACATCAATATTTGTGTCTGTGGTTTTACGGGAGAGATATTCACGGAGCCAATGTCAACCCAGCCTTGCCAAAATGTTGACTCTGAGCAGTTGCAGGTACTTCTGCTCTAAGAATGGATAGCGAAGTATTTTCACGAAAACTCGGGCAAAGATGACGTGTCTGTAACAAGTGGAGCATGAGCTGTGCTGCTCACGACCTCCGATCAACAAAGGCGTTAGCTTTCGCATCGGGGACCTTGTACGCTGCTTGTATAGGCACGCTACAATTTCGGTTACTAGTGGTTGTTTAATGCTGAAGAGCCGATGGAACTTCAGCGAAGTTACTTTGATGCCACCAGCTTTATCGGACCATTTGCTGTGGGATCATGCCAAGTCGAATTTGCACGAATTAACATCTTTCAGTTTTCAGAACCAACCGATGCATTCTGATTGCCTCCAGCGAGCATCTCTGTCGGTGCACATTGTTGCCGAGTAGATGTCAGAATCAACTGTTCGCCGCCAATACTCGGGAAGTTGAAGGACAGTCCGAAATGCCATGGACTATTTGAGGTCTGAGTTCCTCCACATAGACGGGGTGTGAATTTTCATGTGCAGACAGAAGCTCAGTGACTCTTCTTGTTTATGCGTGAGTCGCAGCATTATATCCTTCCAGATTAGGTATTGACCTGATCAGGTAGTTATTGCGCTTTTGTAGTGCAATGATCGAAAACATCGAACGTCAAATCGTCATGAGTTTGTGTGGAAAACTGCTGGTCATGTTTTATTCAACTCGGTCCATAGTTCTATTATTCCACTCAGTTGTGTTAAAGTTGACTGGCTCCTCGTTTGGGAAATTCTCAAGAGATTGTTGCGCAAATACAGGGGAATGATCGTTTCTTCGAGCTGGTTATTGATTTATAATGATGTGAGGAGAGTTGAAAATACTCAATTGTTGTTTCATCACGTCAGTGAAGTCAGCTGCACAGCTGTTCCATGCTTGTTGAGGATGTCCGGAATCGCGCCTGTCACGAAACTCAGAGAGTTTCATCTCCTTAGCCTTCTGGCCAGTGGTTGACTACTTGGCCTTTTGGCCACCAGCAGCTTCACTCTCACTTAGACAGGACGTGGTGCTCCTTGAATGAAGCGACTTTGACATGAGAAGGATTCTTCGGAAGAGAACGCGGCGAAGCACTGGAACCGTTGAACACACAGTAGACGGTAGAGTGGGGAGATTTGGAGTGAAGCTGATCTGTGCTGAACATTCGAGGTGTTCCTTCCTTGTTCTGGATCCTCATGAAACTCAAACTTGAAGTCTTATGTTGGCTACCTCCCGGCCAGCAGTTTGTTCAGAACCTTAGAGTCACGATTGGCTTCACAAAACCTCACAGTCAGTTAGGTGTATTGACCGCGTGCAGCCAATTTCAGTTGGACACACTTCGAACCCAGTTGTATGCCACGTGATCTTCTGCGAATTAAGACGTTCATGTGTCGTACTGGTCATCTGGATCGTAACAAATGGTTCGATTGTATTGTGAGAGGAACTCTGCGTCAGATGCACGTGAAACTGACTCCGAATTGCATATCAAAATATTAATTGAACTGATGTTCCACGGTATGCACAGCGATTTTGATTTCAGTATGCCAGAAACATAACAAACTGAGGGCTTGCAGTAACCTGTGTCTTGGAGACTGCCAAGAGTTTGGCAAAACCAGACAATGAATCAAAAGCCCGGTTTTTGCGTTTTTATTTTTCAGTAAAGATATACGAGAAGTACTGAGATTAATTCATTCAACCGATGGGCTTGTATGTCATTATCCGATATTCATAAAGATGTTTTCAAAAGCAAAATCCTAACCCGTAATTATCGGGGACTCACAGAATTCTGATGGAAATATTTTTTATTCGAACGCTTTTTTCACCGATGCACTACTATCTGGGCAACAGCTTTTTATGCTTTCCAATTTCCACTATTGCATGATCCTCTTTGTTCTTCAGTCCACCGGACATGTTGTGGGATAAATAGTTGAGAAGCTTCTTCAAATTTATTATTTATTTTTTACTTACCTATTAATTTATCGTTTGTCTCAGTGCCTGTTGTCTGTATTCCGCTAAGACTTCCGATGCATTTTAATCGGTCAGAGCCCCTTCGTGTGGTGCCCAACAGAATTTTATCATCATTGTTCGTTTCGTGACGATTTTGCAAAATCTTGCTAAATCCCACAGAGCGTTACTTTTCACTGCTTTCTTCTTTTTTTTCTTTTTTTAACATCAGACTGAGTGTCAATCCCTCATTCTCTTATCTGTCCTGGAAAATGATCAGGAAGTAGAACGCCCTGAGGTATTAAAATGCTCACTGGTGTCAGTTTACCAAGTGTGGAAGATCCGTTTTCAGGCTCCCCCTTAACCGAACCAATCGTCTAACAAACTTTTCTCCACGTTCAATGAGTCTTTTTTCAGGAGATTCTCCCAACGGACACCAAGAATTTTGAAGGGACCCGCCAATACATATTCTCTCGATGCGACGCTTTTAAACTGATTGCTTGTTTTGCCCCGATTAGTGAGTTTATTAATTAATCTATTTATTTATTCGTGTGACGAAATGAGGTCAAGTACATGTAATTATTGGACTGGTAGGTTTTAACAAGACGCCTTTATTTCGGGCGTCACACTGCTGGGACTGCTTTACTAACTGAAATGTCCAAGACGAAAACCTCACTTGTTCCATTGATTATGTGCGAGTTGTGTACAGTTCTGATGAGCTCATCGTGCTGTGCCATCATTTGTTTATACTACTAACTGAGAGGTCGCTGTTTTTAAACTCCTTTTAAACCACAGATGAGATGAACTCATACACCCGTACCTGTGTCACACACCTGTGTGACACACTCGGTGTACCCTTCTAGTAAGGTTCATTTAACAGGACTACCATTCCTTCAGTAAAAAAGCAAACCTTTAGCGAATTCCACCGCATTTGAGTACAACTAACATCACGAAACTCTTTGTTGTAACAAATTTGATACCTTCATGGGTTGTTCACGCTTATTCTTTCTCAATAGAGCTCATTTGGCTTCAAGAACCCAGAGTTGACGGATTCCCGGGGACTGCCCCTGTCTGATGAGCCTCAAGAAGGATGAAAGCGGTCGTAGGCTGTCAGAGAACCTTTGGAACTTTGGAACAATTTAGGCTTGAACAAAAACCACTGCCGCAAAGTGTTCACAAAATGGTTGCTAAACTAATCCGACTTTCACTTTTGACTTTTCCAACAAGTTGGAATCAATCGAAATACATTTGCATTCGGTAAGATTCCACAAAGTCATTTCAGAAGGGATTATCGATTGTCGAGAAGTAGCTCCGGCATCGATCAGTTTTCGAGAAGTTAAACTTTCCAATCCCGTGAAAGATTCAGTTACAGATGAGAACTTTAATCGAAAAAACGCCAAATCTTCACAAACCAATCACAGAGAGCCTGTTTTAATCAACCGAGCGATGTTCATCCACCGAATAATGAGGACACTCTACGTGAATTTTTATTACGATCTGAAATAGCCCGGTTGACGTAAATTCTCCGTCGGTATTCCACTAAAATTTTCTAGAAAAATGTGACCAAACTGAAGGCAGAGGTCCTCTATGAAGCTGTTACAATGATAATAATATATATATATAATATTTATATATTATGGGTCTGAGTACGAAACTCCTCTGACTGCGTGTGATTCGATAGCTCAACGTTTTCTGCGTATGTTTGGTAAAACAGATAAGGCACATTAATATGCATCTAAGGGGTTTCTAAGTAAAATATGCCACACAAAATTCGTCTCATTTTTCAGTTGGTTCGCAGCACCTTGTTCAGGCGAGACACAGTACTGACAAGGTTGCTGAAAACTTCGACGACCCACGGTTGGTTTTGCCCTTCTTATTCGAGCTTACCAAGTAGTAGGCGTAATACGTATACTCTACCTGAACGCAGTATACGGAAAATCGCACATAAAATGCTCTTATTTCCACACCAATGCGGTTTTAGCGAGGTACACAACCGAATCTCAGCTGAACTTCTTGCAGAGTGCATTCGTTTGCCCTTCAATAAAATGCACCGTGATATATCGAACATTGTGCTTACTTCGACGCCACAATAAATTGGTGAACACCTTAAACAGTGGATTCATGTGAGAAATTTCATATGGAGGTGCTTACGAGACCCCCACCAAGCTGAGACGTCAACCTAACCAGAACAGAGGAGGATTACGCTGCCGTATGTCAGAAACGTCGCAAAGATGACTGAACAACATCTACGGCAACATGGAATTACAGTCACTTTCAAGCCTGTAAACAGGTTGGGAAGAACTCTTTCGAAAGCGAAGGGGAGGTTGGGTTCATTGAAGAAGACCAACATGGTCTACAAACCTAGGTGTAGCGACTGCGACAAACACTGTGTTGGCCAGACTGGAAGAAATCTTGCGACCAGAATACACGAACACATGCTTGCCAGCGGAAGACAACCCAATGTCACGTGTCTCAATTCACGAAGACAGAGAAGGACACAAGCTCAAATATTAGCTTACACAAGAACAAAACGGGAGCGAGAGTTTGCCGTGGCGCGGTACTCTACGCAAAAATCAACCAATAAACACAATGACATTGACCCAGTCTATCAGTCGTTACGAGCAAAAGAACCACACAGTCACGGGACTCTGAACCAAGAAACCTAACGACAGTCAACGGATAGACTGGATCAAAGGCAGACACTCACTAAAAACAGAAGACCATTGAATCAACCAGTCAAGGAGACGAATTCACACCACCAAGCAGGAAGAAAACAGCCGAATGACAACAGAATAATCACACAAACAACTGTTGAATTGAACGCGCCCAACGGACCGACTAGACACAGGAGATTGAGACCATGTCAGATTCACATTAGACCAGTCAAACCACACGAAGACCGTTTCCAGAACTATATAATATATATATATATATAATATATATATATATATATAATGTATATATATACAATCACAGACAGAAGAGAAGGAATGCAGCCCCTCAACCCCGCACTGACGAAGTCACCCCTACTGGTGATGAAACGTTTGCAATCCAACTGCCAACAACTAAGCAGCGCACCAGAGCTCCCGACATTCCACAACATTGCCAGATTCGGTTTTCGATTTAAACGTCCTTTGGCAGATAAACATCTTACGCGTTCTGTCTGATGTTGTGAGTTGAAACTAATATAGTGGTATAATATACAATATACTATGATATAAGTAATATATTTCATTTAAGTGAGCTCAGAATACCTTGTTTGAAAGGCTCCATATGTTAGAATAGCTTTGTTCTGTTTAATGGTATCTCTTTTAGCTGTGGAGAACAAAGTCACCTTTGGCCAAAAACGTTTTTGTCGTGTAAAGTGAGATTTCTGAACCATACAGGCTACGTCTTCGGACATTGTTGTAAGTGCACAGAGAAATAAAAATCGTCCGATATGGTCAACAATGAAGCTGACGCGGGAAACAACAGTATGAATATTTGTAGGAAAAAGTCGACAAAATAGATTGAGAACGGAGAGAAACATGAGTTTCTTCCTGCTCCTCAGTTCTATTCAGATTGCTTCCCCATAATCCACTTGATTTTGAATTTTGAAAAATCCACTTTTGCAGTTCCTCAAAGATATTTACTTGCACCCTTCAATCGATGTCCCCGAAGGCTGTTTAAGAACCGGTGTTTTGAGCCAATTTTTCTACAAAACTAGTCGGATACCCATGATCGAATTCACTTGTATACAAAATTTAAACAAGCAACAGAGCGTTGGTCAACATTTAATCTACGACAATCCCTGCCAATCGATAAGTATCACAGAGGAAGAATGAAATCCAATCAATTAGTGAAAAGTCGTCACTCGAGGATCCAGTAAATACGTGATCACCTGATGTGTTTTCCGGGACTGAAGGATGAGTGGCGCTATATAAAAGCTGTCAGAGGCCTGCAGAAGAACGCTCACTTGTTCACACTACCAATTAGGGAGTCGCAGATTCAAGATTCTTTACAGTTTCGTCAATATGCGCTGCTAACAATGAGCTGCGCATAAAGTGCCTATCGGCTTGGCAGCATAGATAGGTCTCATTTACAGGATGAACTCTGAGTTAAAAGTTCTTTGGATGTCAAAGTTATCGGGTTACTGACTGCTGTCCCCGCTCCTGTGTCCTGATGCCGTAAAAAGACTCACCGACGAGGAGCACAATAGATTTATTTCAAAAAAGTGGATGGTCCCGCGCTATATCTTGAAGGACACTGTTTGACCTTGACCCAAGGATGTCTGATCAACGTTTAGTAAAGTTTGAAGGTTTCAGTAGGTCTCAGGTGTTCTGGGATAATCTTCAGCAATCTGAACTTCCAGACAGCTACACATACTCTGAGTTTGCTGAACAAGTGTTTGTCTACTGAAGGGTGTTTTTACCATTTGTTTTACTGTGTAACAGCGTCGATATCCGGAGAACTATCTAGTCAAAATATGCATAGAAATCATGGGCTAGCTGCACCAAACTGACAGTTGTTGTCCGATAACTGACATCAGCTTTATTTTGGCTCGTCATACTGTTTACCTCATCAGGATTTCTATTGGACACGTCCCATTCATGGACACTATACCGCTTGCTGGAGCACAGTTTCCCCTAAACAGAACCACAATTGGGGAATCAACACTGACAGGAACGTGATGAATTAGTAATGCGGTTTATTTGTTCGACCTGAAACTCAAATGAAGACGACACCAAATCTGTCAGTTTTCCTGTCATTTTTTCCGAAGATAATGCGGAAAATAATTCTGAAAGATGGAACAGAACCTCTCCCCCTGCCCAGCCCTGGAGTGTTCAATCCTGGGGGAGGAGGTGTTAATACTAGGGTTAATACGATGATTTGAGTGTCCTTGAGCGTGAGAACGGCGCATACTCACTTCACTCTAGACCCGGTTAACAATATCAAGGAAAGCGTTGATCAACAGAGCAGAGCGCCGGTTGTTGGCAAAACTGTTTTTCGACAATGTGAGTGAACAAATGCTTCACTCCCTGTGTGACGAAAATGTTTACTCGTTCTCACTGAATGCCAGAGAATTTAGCATCAAAGGAAATGTATTTCAAAATGAATTATCAAATAGAACAAAACCAAGCTCGCCAAACGATGTGCACAGAGAGATTTGAAACAGTAAAACAACTCTCGGCTGTGTGGGTCGGAGTGGATTGTGTTCACGACGCTTCGGTCTCGGAACCCGGCGTAATGCACGTGTAGGTGTGTGGAGATGGAGAGTGAGGCGAGTTTAGCACCACTGTGTGTTAGTTCACATGTAATGATTTCGTTGCTTGGAGATTGTTTGTCCGCCTAAAGTATTTCAAACGGAATATCCGAGGTGATCCCATGTTTTGTTAAACAGTTCGGGGATTCAAAGTGCAAATAGTTAGTTCAACAACGAAAACCTTGAGCTTGTTGATCGCTTTACATATGTTAGCGGCTGCCTGGGGCCGCGATATTGGTAATGAGTGAATAACTAAGGCACGAACAGAATCGGAGTGAGAAATAAAAGTCATTGAAACTAAAGCGTAGTGTATACAAGAAAACTCTAACAGAGGTCTCGATCCATGGTTGTGAGATCTACACCCCTTTCCCCGACGCGGCAGATTCAGGTGTTTGATCGTCGATGCCTTCGGTTGACAGCAAGAGATAGCTGACAGCAAAGAGTATTCAATTAGATGGTGCATAAGCGGGCACGTGGTAGTCAGCTCTAATCTTTAGAGTTTCGGTGGTTGGGGCATGTGCTGCGCTACAGCGCAGCTACAATCTACCGAAAGAAGAGTCGTCTTTTTTCTGAGCGATTGTTGACACAAGGTTCGCAAAAAAAGAGAACATGACACCACACCATGAAATGAAAGTGGCTACCGTGAAGCTGAGCGCTGTGCAATCATCGTACCCTCTTGGCTAGGACCCACGTTATCCTGCTTACGCAACCGATCCCAGTGGTATGCATGCTGTTGGGACTGCCTGACTAAAGTCCGCCTAAAGTTGTGTGCTGGACTCGGGTGAAGTTCACACAGGACGCTGCGTTGATCACGCGGCTGACCTGATGTTAAGATGTGTTTATTTCAATGCTGTCCGGAGAGTTAAGCGCTTTATACTTGATTGTTTTTCTTTTAACTAGGATAGCATCACCCCCATTTCTTTTCGCTCTCTGCTAAGGCTTTATTCGCCTATGGTATTCCCCTATGGCACCAGTATGTATTACTGGTGGATTGTATGAAGAAGAGTCCACAGTAATAATACTATGGTAAAAAAGCAAACACATCAAAGATTTTGCTGGTTCCAGAAAGGCAAATAACTAGATCATGTGTCCTCTTGCTTGTGTCACTCTGTCACTCTCCGAGGATTGTTGGCGGACGATCTGCAGTTGAGTTCTATTTGACAGCATTCAACAACAGAAACACAAATTTGATTATACCAGTTCAATCACAAACTGTTTTCTCCCGCGATTCTTTCCACGGATACTTCAAAAGAAATCAAATTGAGGATGACAAGGCAGATCAAAATGGATTAAACGGGAATGACATTTCTTAGGTTGTGGCGAGAAACAGCAATCAGCAAATTGACTACGCAAGTTTCTACGCTTGACACCCTCACGCAGTGAAGTTCAGATGAGCGTTTTTCAGACGATGAACTCAGTTATCGGTCAAACTTTTGACAACTTATCGTTATGTATACTAGAAAAAACTGCAACATCTCTGGGGAGTTGAATACACTTGAACACAAACCGAATAACCGGCCAAAAGTGTTTGTTTTGCCAAGCGGGCGCGGAAAGAGCAGCGACGGCAGGCTTGGTGGATAAACGGATAAAGTCGCGCGAGACGGAAAAAACATGGGCTTACCAAGGATTACTTGATGCCCTGGAGAAGTTTTGTCGTTCTGCCGCCGGGCAGGAAAGCATTCGGGAGGAAGACGGATAAATCAGAGATAAACGACTGCTAATTCCGAAAAAAACGTGGCTGCATTGTCGGAAGGTTCAAATTCCCATGAAAACACATATTTGTCTGTTTTTGATTTATTCTCATTTTTGAATGGGTGATAAACCGAGAGTTGCAAACTTCAGTAGATGAGTGAAGTACAGGCACTTGACGACGTGAAAGGCGTTAAAGTCTGTCCATCTTTGTTATGCTTAGTCAACATTTGACAACCAATTTCTATAAGTTTTCCTGATTTTTTTTTAATAAAAAAAGCATTGTTCCATTCATGCACATCCATAACAGTAATACCTGAAATATACTTAAAAGGGGCCTATATTCTTTTCGGAGTTTGAACCACACTGACGCTGTTATATGACCAGTGGACTTTTGAACAAAGGAAGGTCTTTAAGCACGTAGTGCGCAGTTGAGGGACGAACTAACGAGACTCACTTTTGAGACACTCTTTGTCGCCGTGAACGGTAACTTGAGACCTAAATCGGCAGATAAATTCACGACAAAAATTAAGCACTCGTCAGAACACTACATTCAGGCAAAGCTCTTGTATAAACTGTAACTGAGCAGTGTTTTGTTCACACACTGAGCATTTGCTCACAATTTTTAAGAATTCTTATATCGGGAAGGTCAGATTCCTGAAAGCAACTTCAGAACGCCCGGAACCTACTGCTCCACCAAAAACTCAACAGGAAAGCTGGCAAGCACCCAGGTCAGTCAATCATTCAATCAATTCAGCAAAACCTGCCGAGTGTTCTTGCGCGCCACAGGAGCACGACCGAATGTGATCAGCGTTCAGGCTTTTTCACAGAGGCACGATCGATATTGATGGGTGATCACTAAGGCCTATCAGACAGCCTGGATCAATGTCAGAAAGTCCTCTTTAAATAGCGTGGGGCCATTGTAACTTTTGCTCTTGCACACGCACGCTCTCGCACCCGCTTTGTTGGAATATGGCTATTGTCTCCCTTTCTGTGAGTCTTTTTTCTCCGGCAACAGGCACTGAAGCGGGTCAGCAGCAGATTGACGAATCGGCAGATATAACACCTTATCAAAAATTGCTTTTACCTGTGGCATTGAAGTATAATAAGAAATTCCTTTTTTGAACGTTTCGGTCGATGTGAATACCCCTGACAGTAAGTCTCGCTCCGTCTATATGGGATAGATAGTGACTCCAATTCGGAAATTTCTGTAAACGTCCTTTGTGTGAGAGTTTAGTTCACTGATCGCAATTAATCGGCACTTCAGACAGCCTAGTTGAGGAGGTTTGATTATGCTGCAGTCGAGGGACCTTCTTGACTGTTCCACTTCAAAAAAAAATGGCTGGCAAAAAGTCTCGAATCACAGTACCAGTGAAAGAAAGAAGGACCATGGATCAATAGATCATCAAACTTCCAAAGTAAAAATTCGTACTAGACGAAATAAATCACTCACAACCAGTCGTGGACCGTCAAGGAGATTTCATCAAACTTATGAGTAGTATGCTACGTCAATGTATTCATTAAGTCCAATCATTCATTGCTCAAATCCAAGCAAACGTAACAAACCAACTCCACAAATTCCGCAACAAATCTCCTCTTTTCAAGAGACGCAAAGTGTAATTCCAAGAACGACACATACTACTCGCACGCCTCCCCATCAGTAGTACCACCGTTACACCAGTAATGCACACCGCGGCAGAGCTGACCGTTAGGACTATGAAATCACCGCTGATCTAAATTCCAAATTCAGTTATGTCAAATTATCATTGCACTTGCCAGTTCACTTGCGGTTGTTACGATAAGTACACTGTTAGAACTGACCGGGGCTAGAAACTCGAGTGAAATTTTACACACACAGACGAACAATTTACACCCTGTCGGTTGATTCCCATTTAACCTTGTATTCAAAAATAGGGTCATTTACTCCCAGGCATCTATTCGTGTCATAGCACGAAGCACTCGTCCACATGAACTGGAGTTTCGTAATCGATGCAGGCCCACTTTGAACCCTCAGAAGGGCAAGAGTCGTTGTGAGTCTATTCTGGGTTTTATCGATCAGTCACTACATACATTGGTTCCTCATAAGATTGCTCTGTATTTTATGTTGTTCACTTTTACACGAAATGCCGCGATGTTGTCGTGTCTTTGTCGGAATAAAACGCGGAAAAAATTCCAGAATACAAACTGTAGGGTTTTTAAGTGGAAATGGTGAGGAAAGTTAATCTGAAAATTGTTTTATTCATCCGGGGGAACCGAGAATTCCAATCCCAACCAGCGTTGGGGAATTTTCCTGACCTAACTCGATCCAACAGGTTAACATCTATTTGATCAACTGGATGACCTCTCACCTCAATCTAAAGATATTTGTTGTCAGTTTGAATGGATACGGCCCAAGGAACATCCGTTCATTTGAGGTAAATATACTGTCGGTCATTGTACCTCTAGACAAGGGGTTTCGGATCTTTTTCAGATAAGCCCGCCACAGTTTGCCGGCTCCAATTTAATGTACGCACACAACCTTGACCTATTTTTGGTGAAAGCAATTCCTCATCCGCATCTAGACTCATTTTGTGCAAACATTTTCTCCGTTTGGACGTAAAACCCTAAATGGACTTTCCGACGTTTTCAACTATGGTTCACGACAAGGAGACGGTAATACGTTTTTTGCAAAGCCACGGAGTGATCAATCAGCAACGTTTATGCAACAATGGCCACCAAATGACACTTCCAACTGTCTCTGACAGGTGAAGGTGTAATAACCGATAGTGTCCGCAAGAAATCGGTCTTCGAAGGAGACCTTGGTCGGAGCGGTCGACGATGGAGTTTAGGACAGCAATTCTATTCATTTATTGCTGGTTTCAAAATTTGGCAAAAATCAACTGATGCTCAGAGAAATTATCTATGAGCAACACGACCGCTGTTGACTGGAAGAACTTTCTTCGCTTGGCGGCTTTTGCAGACCTCAACAGTTATCGGCGGCCCAGGTCTACACGTCGAGATCGATGAAACGCTAGTATCAAGCCGTAAAACCGCGCGGGACGAGTCTTTCCCCAGCAGTAGATTTTTGGAGAGACCTGCCAAGATACTAAAGAAATTTTCATTCATGCGGTGCCAGATCGAACTGCGGCCACTTTATGGACACAAATCTAGGCCTGCATCGCTCCCGGCTCAATACTCATCTCCGATGTGTGAGCATCATACCAAGGGATTGAAACGATGATTGACATGAATTATACTCATGAAACGGCTAATCGTACCAAACACTTTGTGGATCCAACGAATGGAGATCACACACAAACCATCAAA
Source organism: Opisthorchis viverrini (assembly GCF_000715545.1). Taxonomy (NCBI): domain Eukaryota; kingdom Metazoa; phylum Platyhelminthes; class Trematoda; order Opisthorchiida; family Opisthorchiidae; genus Opisthorchis; species Opisthorchis viverrini. The sequence continues at coordinate 947,350 of NW_008751710.1, forward strand.
TCCGTTTGGCACGTGTACAAGATGCAGAATAAACACCAATGGTGAATACACCGTTCTTTAATGGACAGGTACTTGTGTGAGTTGGTTTGGAGTCAAAGGCACCGAAAACGGACCTTTTCATACAAATTATTAATGACATTTCCTAATTTTACCCTCTTCAATAGAAACTAAAAGTACAAATTTCATATGCTCTTTTTCTAATCTTTTTTGGGTAGTGGCCGTTAATTTTTTTGCGGAGCCTATCTGAAAAAGATCCGGAATTTCCGCCCTACTAAAAGTTGGGGAAAGAAAAGGTGTATGAAGGCGTTTCGACCTCCTTCCCAGTGGTTTCAACCCTTATCCATTTGTTCAGGATCAGCAGCACTATGAGTTCGCGTTGGACAGAATATAGCCCCACTTATCTTCCAGTCAATGAATCCACTATAAGTGGTCACGTGATGACTGCTATTCCTTGAGTGACGAATCCTCGCCCGTCGAAGGAAATTGTCCCTCCTCTGATCTACTTAGAGCCCCGAGGTTCGTGAGCTAAGCACCACTAATCATTCCAAATAAGAATGAAACAGGCGTACAGCGCTCCTAGGATTTTCGGCCTAGGTTCGCCCACTTACAGGACGAAACCTCTCTTTCCAACTCATCTCATACAACCAACAAAACACTGCTAACCCAGAATATAATCTTAACCTCCCTACGCTACTTTGATTTCAAACCCGAACGAATTGTTTTTAATCGGTTGCTGTACTGCATAAACTCCGTCTCACCCTTCCGGTGCCTAACTGTCATGCCACCAGAAAGAAGCACGAGGGTTGGAACACTGCCAAGTCGCACAAGCCTAGACAGAACAAGTCGAGAGGTGGAAGTCGGGTTCAAACCATTGACCTTCGAGTCAGTAAATCTGTACTCAACCACTGAGCCATCTCATCTGCTGGAAGAAAGCCTGTTGGACTGCGTAAGCCACAATAAAATATCAGCAGATGATTGGAACAGAATGGTCATGGCAAGTCAGCTTGACCAGCTACCAGGAAATTTCATCAATACTTCAGTACAGCTAGATGTTTGCATTTCATAAACCTTGGTTCACTTATCTGCGGGTAAGAGTGTTTGTCGCTTGTCATACGAGTCACTGAAATCTACCTTCTTGGAGCAGGTGATAACTTCGAGCTTGTTTCCAGAGACCTGAGGAGCTTTCTGTTGTATCCACATCAGGTTTTCCATCCAGCTATTGTATAAAGCCGACCAAGTGTTGTAACTCAACTTCGTGCGAACGGCCTAATATGTGTCGGTCACTTCAAACTGCATCCAACGAACCTGCACGGATTCAGAAACAAAAAGCAGATGACACGGGTGCGCACAGTGAGGCATTCATTCAAATGGTTATCTGCGGCTGTTTTTGTTTGTTGGCCACTAGAAAATACATTGTATTCTTTTCTGGAAAGGTCAGTAATGAAAAGACAACCCAGAACAAAGTTTGAAGTTAAAAAAATCCATCTTCGAAGAGCTGGTGGACTATAAATTAACGTTTTTCACCTCGCTACTGAGTGCACTCATCGTTCTGTTCACGTTGTTTTCGATTCATTGATCTGACTCAAATCCAACCCGTAATTGAGTAACCAAACTAGGGGTGATGGAAACTCGCAGGCCACACCAACTAGATGTGCCCCGGAAAGGTCCATCCCGATAGTTTGAAGTCAAAGTGGTTCGGGAAACATTAGAAGCGGTTATTGTTTCCAATATCTCAACGTTTTAATCTCCACAAATTTTGTCAAATGCAATATGATCAGTATCACAAAGAGTGTAAACACAAAACATGACTAGTATCCACAGGTGTGCGGCCAATTTTCAAGGGGCTATCTAACTTTTGTGGTCACATCGGTGTGCACTGCAACTGAGGTTAGCTGGTCACGCTCTGGTTCAATGTTTCCAACCTGAAAAAAAATCAACTCATCTGCACCCGACAGATACATACATTTGCATACCAACCCGGTTCACACGGGCGAGTTACCTGAGGACCCTGATGAATCTCTCGTCCACGATGTTATCCTTCAACGGAATATCCTGCTCAAAGGTCGCATAGCGTTTCTGCTGAAGGAGAACAACAGAAACAAGGGAATTATCTGGGTTCTCAGTAAGCCTCTTCATCAACCTTATGAGTAGTATGCTACATCTATGCACTTTAGCGAAAAGTTACACTGGATCCACAATCTGTTCAACTTCATTAGTGCTGGATACCATTTTTAACCTAGTCACGACAGTGCTGTTGATCCGGGAATCGACAGTTGCTATCCACATCCGATTTCAAGCCGTTTGAATATTTAAAAAATAACGACAGTTTGGCTTTAACGGTTATTTGACAATTGGTGTTGATGACAGCATTTGGCAGAACTAGATATTAGCCTACAAAGTAGTGTCGGACTTTCGTCAGTCCAGGTATAACTGACCTTGAAAAGGGAGGAATTTGGCGGGATATAAGCATCGACCCTATCTATATTTATGCGATAGAATAACAAAAACGTCTGGTTCCCTAGTGGCAGACATTATTCGCTTTCGTGAGACACCTCACGAATCCCAAGAATTAGTAGGAACAAAAATAGCCAATAGGGCTTATTTTCTGCTACTGGCTTTCTTGGATAATACATCAGAAGTCAGGTGAAAAGATCACGTGAAGGCCGTAACAATGTATTGTTCAGTAATGAGAAAAGAACAGGAAGAGTGGTTCAATTGGTCACTGGACCACGTGAGTGGGCCAGGTGAGTGACGTCAATATCAAACAAGATTGTGTGACCGAGTTTTTCGCTGGCTGACTCATGTTCAGAGGTCGCACAGGTTTCTTTCGAGGGCCGTACAGTCGGATTCCAGCAGCTTCTGCAATTGATAATGTTCCGGATCGTGACTACGCATCGCTCTGATCTTGTGACCATGTCAGCTGTAAAGGCCTCCGTTTCAAGTTTAAAGAGTAATTACAACGGAAGTTGCGTTGATGAGGGGCAACTGGAGTATTGCTGAGTCACAGACCTTTTTTTTAGAAACTAGGACTTTTTTTACTGTTTCTGGGTAGCTTTGGAATAAAAAGCGAAGAGTTGCCCATTTCTCCGTTCAAAATGTTCAGCTGCTGCTTAAAGACCAACGGGAAGGCTATCAGATTAACAGCCTTTCATTTGCGGTGATTGGTCATCTCAAAATACGTGACTCACGTGACCCAGACTCCTTATTGTCGGCCAACAGCGGGGACGTTGAAGAAGAAGACTACTGATGAATGGCATAGCCCTTAGTGGAAAGCATGCTTGTTGATACTCCTAGGTGACAGTTTCCAGTGAAGATGTACCATTACCGTCCAGGGATACGGAGTTACTCGCAATGAATGTAGTGAACATAAAGGCGTCAGATTCATTTTCTGTTGTCTAACTGGACCCCCGGGGTTGATAGACTACCATCAAGTCCCCCCTTATTCAATCTCCTCCTTTGTGGTTGTACGGCAGTAAATATCAGTTCCAGCACGGATGATTCCGTCTCTGAACTCTGTTGAGTATCAGCGTCTTAATACCCGGTAATATCATCTTATCTTGATTGGTTCTTTTGAAAAGGCAGTGTTCTGTTCACAAGAGAACAACTGCACATGCTTGTACGTTTCTCGACGATGAGTGAAAAGTCATTCTGACAGGGGCAAGCGGCATGTTGCACCCGGTTCCGGGTGAGTTACGTACCTTTCCGCGTTTTTGGAGGTAGAAATGGGTCAGCTCAACCGTATTGAATGTGCAGATGTTGAACTACAGTAAAGAGATAGAACTGAGACACACTGCTGCATCAACAATATATGTCTACATGTTTGTCATCAAAGCACGTCTTCTGGACCAGGGGAATCATTTTTTTATGACAAGTCAGACTAAAATACCAGTTGTGGTCTAGCTAGCCTAGCTTCTTTATTCAGACAGCTACTAATTGAGGTAGTGCTTCGGGTAACCTTGCTGCTTTTCTCGACATCTCTTTTGTTCACATTGGTGTCCGGTGAAATCAATGACCCTTCAGATTGCGACGTTGGCCGGAACTACCTCCTTGGGTGTTTTCGTTGTCAGATCTGCCCATCGTTCCTCACCCACTACTGATCAAAGAAAGAAGGCCTTCGCTGCGGAGTTATTTGTTAGGAAATGCCAACTGACCGGTTACAGACCATTGAACAGGGAAGCAAAACTCTAATTTGCATCTTAGTTACAAAAACTGGACACCGGTCTTCTCCCGAACGTGTCCTCTTGAACTTTCTTGGAGATTCATTGACTCCACTCATTCGTCGGTCAAATCCAAGCAAATGTTACAAAGTGGCTCCTCGAATTCCGCAACAGATCTCCCTTTTTCAAACGACGTGAAGCAAAATTCTACGAACAACACATAGTACTCGCGTGCCTCCCCATCAGTAGTATCATCGTTAGACTGGTAGACAATGGCTCACAAACAGTGCGTGTTCACGATCGGGCGATGTGATTAGTCTACGTAACTCCTCAAACGGCTTATACGGGAAAAATAAGATGATGAGATTGTTGTTCAGTTTTGACACTCTCTCGGTGTCTAGCTGCCCTGTCTAGCTGTCCAGGGTTCGATGTTTCGTCCTTTAAACGAAAGTGAAACTCCTCACGTTTACCCATTTGTGTAAAGTGCGACCTAGAACCGAGCATGGCTTCTCTACTCCGTACTGTTGTGTCTACAATCCTGGAGGCATCGTCAGGCGAGTATTTCACTCAGGAATTCGGCTGCATGCTAGATGGAGCTTGGTTCGTTTGACTAGACTTTCCGCCAATGTAAGTTGCATAGGGTGCTATAATTGCATCGACTTACTTAAATTTTGGATAAACCTTGTCATTCCCACGACTTTGGTCTCGGGTTTTTCTGCGCTATCCAACGTTAATTCCTTGAATATCGATCTTATTTATCAGCTAAAACAACGGTAGCACTATCAGCAAGAGCAATCCTGTTTGTGATATTTTACCACCCTTTCGAAAAGTATGTGGTTTTCTCGTTAATCCGCCTCGTGTCTATTGAAAACTGAGATTCATTACGGAATTCCTGGAATCGCTTTGTGGCATTCTTTTACGTTTGAGTGATAGACAACGGGTATCCAGGAAAGCTCAGGAAGACGCGCTCGAAAAGAAGACGGATACTTAGTTTTTACAAACAAGATGCATATGAGAGTTTTGCTTCCCTGTCCAATAGTCCGTAACCGTTCAGTTGGCATTTTCTAATAAACGGCTCCAGTAAATGACTCCCCAGCGAAGGACTTCTACGTTCGCCTCAAAGAATTTCGACTTGAATAGTTTATCGTTTATGATTAGTGTCCTCAGTATGGGTGGAACACAAGTTCGCTGGTAAAAACTATCGACAAGTAATGCAAGTTGTAAAGTGGTTGTGCTCAGTATGACGTTACATTACAGTAATTCCACCTCATCCAAATTGGGACATTCGTACTGTGAATGTGACTCCTGAATTATTCTTTGAAAGTATCAAGCTTGGTGACATCATGTGGCTTTAATGTTTATCTATCTATCTATCTATCTATCTATTTGAAATCCAGTGAAACGACACCAGAATACAAACGTGACTGCGGTCTAGTTTGGCTTAGTAGGATATCTTGCCCATAGTCATTACGATTTTGTTGATGACCGATGGGAAATTGAAAAAGTCACGCAGCAAAAGTTGTTTCCTTCGTGAAACTCATCATATACACACAAAACATTTCGGTTCCGACCCAGGTAGTCCGGTGAGTCTTGAAATGTCGTGCTTCCGATAATTAGTAATTCGATATTAAGACCAAACCGAAAAAAACTCCGGGATGGAAAAATCTAAAGATCATATTTGGAATTTGACCAACTGTTGTTGATTTTGCTAAGTGGACTATTCTATGTGGATGTGTCTTGTCAACATCAGTTAACGAGATGTTTTACAGGAATTCCTTTAGGAAGGTGACTTGGAATGTAACGGTAGATTTATCTGATTTTATGTACTAAACATCAGAATGGTCTGATCAAGCAATGGACAGTTTCAACCAGACTGTGCACTTATCCGAACTTAACAGATATCAATTTTTCGTCAACTCGCTCTAGGTTACGTTGTTATATGTTTCTCACCCAGTTAGCATAGGATCTTTAAGCATTTTTGAGAGTTGACTTCGTCGTTCTTTGTAGACTTTGTTAATACGCGCTGGGAAACAGAGCATTAGCATATTGCCATCTGGAGGGAGGTTGTGACCTAAGGAACTAAGAATTATTCCCCTCATTCAGCGTTTGTTGAATTCCAACTAAGATTAGGAAAGCATCCCACAAATGGACACCCCGTCACACTCTGGTACGTAATCCATTTGCTCACCGGATTTTCCACAACATTTAATTAACGAATTGAATTAATTTCTCGAAAGATGAATTAGTTAAGAGGTTCAGGTCCCCAAGAGACTGTGCTCCAGCTCACTCGTCCAACTGTCAACTTTGTTCCAGAGAAGCATACTGGCCTCATCACCGGATAGACAACAAATCGGTTTGATGTAAAGTCCTGTCACTTGAATCGATGCTAACGGTCTACTTACACAACTTTCCTCTCTACATAGATTGAATTGAATCAAGCAATGCACTCAGTAAAAAGCACTTTGGATAGGTTAACTTCACACAACGGAGATGATCCCCGCTAGAATGGGGAGCGAAATAAACTGGTCGTCGGTTGTCGAATAATTTTCATCAACCTTAAGAGTAGTCTACTACGTTTACTGTGAGCAAAGGACATTTGGAATATTCATCCTTGAGTGAATGGTGGCCAGTTTTAGTGTTCCATGCTTGACCCATGTGAAAGCTGTCGAGTTGTGGCAGCTTGTTCCAGGTGAGTCCCTCGCAAAACCACATTTGCTTGCAAATAAGTTTATTTCGATAATCATGTGTAAGTTGGGTACAAGTAGAACAACATAAGGCTGACGGAATTTCAGGGAGTTTGCTTACCTGATAAGCTCCAAAACGGTCGAAACCGGTCGTGAGTTGTCGGGGAATTTTCAGTAGCCTTACGAGTAGTTTAATGCATTTATTGAGAGCAAAACATCATTTGGAATATTCATCCTCGAGTGAACGGTTGCAAGTTTTAGTGTTCATGCCTGACCCTTGTGAAGGCTGCCAATTTGTGGCCGCGTATTTTCTGGTTTGGATTCTCGAGAAGAAACTGCATCGAATTCGGTCGAGATACAAGCATTACAGCCAATAAAAAATGTATTGAAAAGGCAGAATCATCACTAAAGGGGCTAAACGTTTAAAAACGAAAGTTGTCAAGCTAATATTTTCGAATTTCTTTCGGTTTGCGATATAAAGATCGATAAACTGAGCAAGTCAAGAATAGGAGAAAATGATGTCGATATCTTTTCATCAGTATGGACACATTTTTCGACGTGATCAAAACTTGATCGATTATCGAACAACAATGGAAGAGTTAGTGATACAGAACAGAAAATCAAACAAGTACAAGATGGTCGTCAACTACATTCCGTCATCCAAATCTTGGTATTCAGGACAGTATTCGCTAGGTTTTCTTCATCGCCCATTAATTTATGGTTGTTGAGCGGAACAGATTTAGCAGGCACCACGTGACAGGTACGTCAGCGTCTTCTAGGATGAAACGTGTACCAAAATTGGAAACCGACGTGAACCCAATAGACAGAGCTCAGGCAATGCTTAAAATGCTTTACTCGTCACGTTTTATGACTGATGGAAATCTCAAGGAGTTGTTTTCGTTGGATATGAACTCCTACGACTCAGCTCTGTACACCGCTGGCTGCGATACGTGACATTGTCATTTTGCGGATAAGAACACATTCTTAGCGAAATACACTCATTTGCATTCAGGAGACTTTCAAGGAACACAGATGAAAATCTGGTTCATCATGTTCTTCCCAAATGAATGTGCTGCACCAGGTTTCGGTTGGCACGATGTTTGAGAGGGAGCAATACACCGTATAGATGAACGTTCTTCGACAGCCCACAACTGGCTTTGCCCTTTTCTGGGCCCACCATTTAGACGCCGTCCTCGAGGTTCCGACAACCTCATGTTCTAATTGAACCCAGATTGCACGAAACTAGCGAATTGCACTCGGTCTCATACCAATTTGGTTTCGACGAGCGACTCATCTGAACCTCAGCTGATCTCTGGTTTATAGTGTTCCTAATCTTGTGATCATCATAAACGGTAGATCCAGCTAGGTCCAGTAGAACATACGTTTATTAGAGCTTTGGAGATTTCGCCAACTTGATAATCCCGAAACAGAAGGGAGAAACAGGTCGTGAGCTCCTGAAAAGTTGAACGCCATTTTTGCACGCAAACGATTGTCGTTATCACTACGTCCAAACTGCACTGTTGGTGTTCGATCGATAAAATGAATGTTTCATGGAACCCCAAATGTAGTGGCGTGACTTGAATACAAAACTACATACAAAGATCGGGTACCATTTAGACCATACGGGTTCTTATGAAAGTCGATTAATGAGCGCCACAAAGACGTGTTTGGGTGAGGAAGTCGGGAAGACTTTGATTTTTAGAATATGTATTTGAATATACAGTCATTGTTTATTATTCTTCTACATCGTTCTTTATCATGCCGTAGCATGGAATGGACCATTTCTAGTTCCGAATAAAAGTGCTAGAGATACTGATACCACAGTGGTCGCCGACATCATCATCGGAGACGGCAACATCAGTATCGACGCTGACTACATGCCACAACAAAGTGTATGCAATTATACTTGAAGCGTTGAAGTGAAGGTCAGATGGGAGCTGGTGCTTGGTTGTTGCAAATATCCCAAGAGCCCTGGATCAGACAATCTGGAATGACAAGAACATCAGGAGGGCCACTGACACTCATCGGACGCCATTTCTTGCACTCTCCCGAATCGAGTACCGGTGAACCCCGTTTTGGACGGAGAACTCATGAAGAAGAGCAGCTTGATGATGTAGAAATGGTCTCATCAGCTAGACATCCGCTAGCTGATGTGTTCTTGACATTTCTATATTGAATGTTCCCCCCAATTTTACTATCGCACATGGTTATGCGGACGAGGTTTCCAACACCCTGGCGTGGAAGGCTGTAAACTGCTACTAATACGCACTTAGCTGACTGGTTAGCGAGTGAATGGAGACAAAACTGTGTTATGCCTGTAATGCACTACTCATAACGTCACTGAAAATTAGTTGACAGCAACCTTAAGAGTGGCGCATCACAAATGTACATGTATCGCGAGATCTCGAATATCGTAGCGACCGAAACAAGGGGCGGCCTGGTGCAGCACATTTAGTTGCCTAGAAACATCACGAACGAGATATTCAGCTGGGTTCCAGGTGAGTCTCCGAAAAACGAAATTCGTTTGCAAATGAGTGTATTTCGCTAATGTGCGTTGTGCCATTCTTCAATGTTTTACTCACGTTGTGCAACAATGGCTCGCTTTTCGTAGCAAGAGCAGAATCTGGGTGACCAGTAGATGAATTTTTTGGTGCTGATCGACTAAAAACGGAGCGGGATTTGGTAAAGTTTATAAAACCGTAAGACACGTCACGCACGTTCCCTTCGCGCAATAATCAAATTTATTTGGGTTCCTTAGAATCAACAACTTTAAGAAAGAAACATTCACTGAGCTGGGAGACGTAGAGCTATTATTCTAACATTAGTAAAGCCAGGGTTTCGCCTGAAATCTCGGTCTTTGACCTAAACCGAAGCGCGGTCTCTTTGAATTCATGCAACACATGTTCTCCCAAACGGTCTTCGTAATTGATACGTCTTTTTATGTTTACGAGGGACAAGAATAATTGCAATTGTGTGTCTGGGTCCGGGAGACCACAACCACCCGAGGTATGAAAGCGAATCAGGCGCGCACGAGTCTGATGGCTTAAAAGCCTGACGTGGGAACAAAGCACTCAGGGACAGTTTTATGCTGAATGATTATAATAGTTCACAATCAGACTATTTGCTTGTGATCTGATACGGGTAGGAACTATCCTACAAGTCACCGGACAATACAATCATCCAACTGCAGTCCGAACCCGAACAACAATGTTGGTCTTTCACAATGTACGGTTGAAGGTCACCAAAGTCCAAGGTCATTTGTTGAATAAGCCGTGTAGATGAGCAGTCAGGACGCTGCGAATAAGACACTACGAAAAAAGCCAAATTGATCCCATCAGTAAAAGTCGAACAGCCAGTGCAGGAATCGAATCCCATCCAAGAAGCATGTATGTACATTGGTAAAACCTCAGCGATTCCAGGAGCTAACAGAGGGTTTTCCTCCATCGAGCTTCGGAGTCACGATGGATACGGTTACAGGTGGATATTACGTCCATTCATATCAAGCAAAAGTCCTATTTGTCCAGTGTAAAGTAGAGAACGTTTCAAACCCTTTTCTGTCTTCAGAGTCTATCATAAGGATAGAGTACCGTATAGATATTTGTATTCCCATAAGGCCCACTGCTTGACGGAGCCCACACAATTAATGAGGACCCCAAAACAACTGCAGTTTGACCCTGTCAAACCCGTTTCAACCAACGCGAAGCTCCTGATCAATATCCTGCCGTCTCACTTCTTTCATTACCCGAAATGTGAGTACTTTTCAGTTTCAAACTCTGGTGATTACAACAGGCAAAATCGGCAACGTAAGCTTCTTTCCTCCGTTATTGTCCTATTGAATAGCATTTGAGCACTTCATCCAGCGTAAGTACGTATCCCCCCCATTTCGGCAGTGGTTCTGACGTCAAATGGTTGTGGCTGCGTGAAGGGATTTTATTCCCAAAGATTGGCTTTGTATTACCAAAGAACGAACCTGCAGTATTTGTACTACGCACCGATATGTGAACTTCGGCAGACGGTTTTCATACATCGGTGGTTTTGGTCGAACCAGCCAGGTGAATCCAAACTTGAAAACAGCACTTCAAGGATTTTAGCTAAAACAAAACAATCGGTGAGTTTATCACAGATCAAAGGAATCGGTAATGGACGGCTGGTAGTTCCCATGACTGTTAATCATGCTGGGCACCTGGATGAGAGAACGCAAACCAAAGCGTATACAAAACATTACTTGGTTTTTCGAAACTCACGAATGATTTATCAAAATCGTAACTTACAACGATGCCAAAACGCACTGTAACACGTCAATCAGTTGATTTTTTTTGAGGAATTTTCGGACTCTTTCATGAGCAGTTCGAATGAAATTAGATTGTTAAGACTGGTCAGTTTCGTAAACCGAAGGTGCATCCTCTGGTCAGAGGAGAGGGAAACTTATTTGACGAAAACATACGATAAAGTTTTGTAAATCTGAAAAAATGTCCGGTTGCTTGCTTTTTTAAAGTGTCTCCATAATTATGCAATGTCTGCATTCATTCAGAAATCATCTTTCCCTTCCGCCGACTAACATTCATCTGTTAACAGGCGGCACAGGAAGATGCATATTTTCACGGTTACCAAGAACGAAATTCTAAATATCATCTTAAATTGAAATCAGTACCCAGAATAAATCAATATCACCTGCTTTTCATGGTAGAATAACCCGACGACTATCTGTCACTACAGATCTCCTCGGTCGATGACTGGTCTCGTAGACAAGTGATTAGTTTTCGTGCAGAAATCACCAGGAAATAACTGGATGTGATTGTGTGTGAGAGCAGAAGAAATGAGGAAATGAACAAACTGGCGAATAAATGGATGATGTGTTGGGTGAGGAAATGAATGTTTGATTGGCTGATTACTCCGTGACACGAAAGATATGATTGGTTAACCTCAAGTCCATTTCAAGGTCATCAGTGTTGCCAGTTTGCGCCGCCTCCCGCAGTAGTGCTCAACTCTCTATTGCGAAGAAGAGAATCGATCAAGTCACCTCATTAGCGCCCACAAATTGTGATCATTTCAGATTGAAACGGACTCTTATGCAGAGTAAATTTATTTGGAACGCATCCCAGATTTTTGAACCATATGTATAAAATGTGACCAGCAATAAATAAACAAAAATGGACCATTTTGCCGTGTTTTACCTTAGATTGGTACTTTGCAATAACCTCGCGAACAGGTCATAGATTTGCGGTAGACCGAAACCCACAAGAACAAAATTCTGCATAAATTCACTTTCCCACCTCGTTTTCTCGACATTTAATGGCAAAATATCCTGGCAGCTTCAACTCGATACTGTGCGTAAATGAACATCTGAACAGAAATCAAGGAATGTTTCAATGTACTGGGGTTTTACATCACTATTTAGAAACCTCTGAGTAAAAACTTTGTTGCTTCTAGTCATTTTTCGATTGTCTTCGAATGAGACAATCACGTCATATCATCTGAGTACTTTTGTTGAAGAACCTCATAGATGGTTACAGAATAATTCACTGAAGAAAAAAATCAGATACGACATATCGTCCACAGAAGAGACCGCCAAAAACGTCGAAGCGTACGCTTTGGATTGACTGAAAAAGAATAACTCAGAGCTCACTTGAAGCGGAAGTCATCTGCAGTTGACAAAGTTCGTCTACTTATATCATGAAGATGGGCACTAGAATGACAGGAGACGTTAGGTAGCGCTAGTATTTTGTCACAGAACCGAGATATCTTGCTCATCCAAATGGTTGTCCTGGAGATGCACGATCAATTTGGACGGAAAATCGATTTCCTGAATCGTTAGGCTGACAGAATTTCGACGTAGGTGCATGATTTATCGAATTCAATCCGTCAACGTGCACGTTAACAAAACGGTATGAGTGTTTAGAATACATCGGGCAAGCAATTCACCTTCGACGAAAACACATTAAATAGATATTCTACACAAAAGAAGAATTGGAAAACATTTTCCAGCAACAAAAATGCCACCTCTGTTCAGTAGCTCAAAAATGGTGACTTTCTAGAACGCAGGGAAATGACTCAAAAAATCAATGAGATAATCATTTTTGCCTAATTGTGTGGACAGAGAGATAAAAGCAAACAACGTTTTAGCTTTCGGAATCTCAGCCTTTCCATTCAAACTTCTTATCAAATGGATTTTGCTTTGGTGGGAGTCTCACCAGATCCCAACTCAATCGCTCACTCACCAATTGAATGTTTTGGCTAGGTCATGTTTCCGTTCTTTCAATATTCTGAGTATCCCAGCTTAGTTTCCCTAGGGAAACTATTCATAAGGCTGTTGAATCATCCTCCACAGCCCATGATCGCCGGTGGCTCATCGGGTAAGCGCAGTCTCCGAGTTTTCCCTCAGTCAAGCTTATGTTCTGCTTGAAGGTAGATTGTACGAAATTCTGGAAATACGCCCACTTGCACACCAATTCAATTCTTTCGAGAAAATGTACTGCGATATCTCGAATATCTTGCCAACTGGATTATGTGACGGTCTAAATGCAGCGCATTCATCTGAAAGAAATTCAGTTGAGTCTGGCCAAGTTCAACTTAATTTGAAAGTGATTTTACTTCGCGAATTTGATACAAGTTGGCACATTTCGCACAAACGATTGCGAGAACCTCCGAGACTGCCCCTAATTTATGAACCCGAATATGAAGAGGATAACCACTTGTTGGCCGTAGAACAGTTTTCAGCAGTTTCACGCGTAGTGTATTTACTTCCGTAACATTGAGAAAAAAGTTATTTATCATTAATTACTGTGAAAAGTCAGCTGATTTGGTCACTACCGTCAGCCGGTCTTTTCGGTGTTCAATGCAAGCAACGTAACCCAGAGTTTGTACACGGTTACCTCATGCCTTTGGGTCTCTTAATTCTCTGGGGCTCCTTATCCAGAACGGGTCTGCACCCGAAAGACAGAGTTCGGTGTGATGTAACAAAAAGAGGCCATTCAAAGTTTGCACTCCTGACATTATTCCTGTCTCATTTCAACTGTCGGGCAATTCTGCATCCTGGGCCAGGTGTATCGTTCGATCGCGTGCTCCAGTCAGTCAGTAGATCATCAGTCGGTTGATGAGTGCTATTAACCGCTCTATAGTGTTTGAAGTGATCACCAGCCAGGAGAGAGAAGTGCGCTTTATGGGAATGAAGATTACACTGAAAGGGGCACAGTGGCGGCATCTTTTGGTTTCGGTCACATACTTTTCTTTGAAGAAGGTCTTCCACAAGTGACCATCCAAAGCGAACTTAAGCATCAACACGGCATATCTTTTAGGCTTGTTTTGTCAGACGTTCAATAAATTTACGTTTGATTCTCATGGAATTAGCATCCGAAAACGTAGATACTGACCTGAGGAACTGGATTCAAAAAAGTTAACCTTTTGTCACAAGATGTAAAAGAAAACGTTCAAGAATGACAGAAGGCAAAACAGAAGTAAAGATCTAGCGTTAACTGGACGTTTTGAAGCGTTTAAGTGGTCCGAAATATCTCCGTCACTCTTGTTTAAATGATAAAAGTATTGCTGACATATATGCAAAGGATTGGGCGAGGAGACACATGGCTACACTATCAAACTGCTACGTCACGTGATCTGTGATCACAAGTTATACACCTACAGTTTGCCGAAGCAAGAACTTTGATATTTAAAGGTTTAGAAGAGAATAGAATCACAGACGTTTGGTCTTTGCAAGCGAAGGAACGATGATGACCCCAGACAAATCTCCTCCCTACCCGGTAGGACCTTGATCAAGCGGGCAAACTGTAATTACTAGCACCGAATCCATGATGGGTACAAATCGTTGTGGTAGATAGATAGATACTGTGCATAACTTGTCAATGCTTCCCACTGGTTGAATTCAACATCCAATCTAACAACTGATTTTTAGCATCCAACTGTTTGATGGAAGTTTTCGGAGTTTTGATAATCTTTATTTGAGATTCCATCACTTCAGTCAAGTCATTCAATGTGGAAACGTCGAGAAGCACTATACACTTGTAATGTACTACTCATAAGGTCGCTGAAAATCCGTCGACAGCCCACGACAGGCTTTGCTTTTCTTGGGGCCCTTCAGGTAGGCCAAGTCCCCGAGTTTCCGTCAACCTCATGCTCTACTTGAAACCGAATTGCACGAAATTAGCGAATATACATTCATTTGCAAACTAATTTGGTTTTTCGAGAGACTCACCTGGAACTCAGCTGAATCTCTTGTTTGTGACGTTTAAGAGACAACTGAATGTGCTGCGCCAGGCCGCCTCATGTTTCGGTCGCTACGATATTCGAGATATCGTGATACATGTATATCTTTGTAATATACTACTCATAATATTGCTGAAAATCCGTCGACAGACCCCGACCGGTTTGGGCCTTTTTGGGGGCCATCAGGGAGNATGAGGCGGCCTGGTGCAGCACATTCAGTTGCCTGAGAACATCATAAACGAGAGATTCAGCTGGGTTCCAAGCGAGTCTCCCAAAAGAACCAAATTAGTTTGCAAATGAGTGTTTCGCTAATTTCATGCAACTTGTTTTCAAGTAGAACGCGAGTTTGACGGAAACTTGAGGAGTATGTCTATCTCATGAACTTTAAAAAAGGCGAAACCGGTCATGGGCTGTCGACGAATTTTCAGCAACCTTATGAGTAGTGCATTACGAATACACTGTACAGCTGTTTCATGTTTGTCGATAATCGTTGGTAGCCATTCCTGATAAGGATAGAGTAGATGTACAATTTATTCCCATCCAGACTACAAAGTAATCCTTGGTCAGCTGCGCCAATTCTGTTGTCGAGTTAAGGGTAGTCCGCCCAAAAAAGAAGTTTAGTGCTTCAGTCACGATCGTAGACTGCTCTGAGTCCTAGTGATCTGTTCGTTACTTTGTTCGCCTAACTAACCGTCTTGGTACTCTAGCATCTCTCTGTCTTGTGAAGAACGACAGATCGATTAAAGAAATTGACGAGACCCGCACTGATTCCGTCAAGAAATTGTCCGACTTCATTCATCAATTCCAATACTTTCTGCCGTTTTTCGAGAACACGTTTTTATAGGATTTTGTAATCTAGATAAACAAACAGTTTTTCGATACTCGCATTTATTTATCCTAATTTCGAACCAAACTCCTCACGTGCGATTTGTTGTGAAGTTTACAACCTGGTAATGACCTCAAGTGTTATCAAACCACATTCTTGCTGACCTTGAGTACCGGAAAGACGTTCTTTTGTTAGCGCATTAGCTCTGTTTACTTTCAAATGCATGCAGGAACTCAGTCAACCGAAAAGTTGGCAATAACCTAATCTAGCACACCGCCTGACTGATTTTTCGTAAGGCATAACATCCAATTAGCGAAAGGAAAAAATGCCATTTCGAACCATTGAAATGCTGTAGGTCGGCTCAGATGATAACTGAAATGTGACCGAATTTAGAACGTTAGGTGGTGAAAATTGAGAACAGAGGGTCTGAGAAGCCCAAGTCTATTCGAACAGCGGTATGGTTTTTATCTCGACACATGATTCCGTTACGGGATGATACTTTTCCCTTGTGATGTCGTACCAGGTGTTAGCAATTGACATCTGACCTACTACCGGCCCAAACTCAGTTCATGAGCAAATAATAAATAAATAAATAAATAAATAA
>NW_008751710.1:964926-1026248 GCF_000715545.1 Opisthorchis viverrini
TAAATAAATAAATAAATAAATAAATAAATAAATAAATAAATAAATAAATAAATAAATAAATAAATAAATAAATAAATAAGTGAAACGATAGGATCTATTCTGAAACGGCGGATGGGTCTGGATTGGGGAGTGCCAGTTTTGCATCCTGAAGGAACTGGGAATTCGGTACGACACATGAGATTTTCGCAGCAGGTGCAAACACAGGACTGTGTGAACTCATGCGAAAGAAAGTACCTTGAAGTGCGGCCAACACCTGAATTAGACGTATTTGTCCCGCTTGGCAACAGATTATGAGTGAACCCGCGGTAGGAATTACACTGCTTGGCAGCATGCCGTCATTTTTTGAGTAATCCAATTGCATGCCAGATGCTGACGGCCTTTAAATATTATCTGGAGATTAGTTCAGCTCGAGTAAATGGTGTTACATGGTTTTCAATAAATACAGAAACGACCATTAAAGCAGACCACTGATCGCTAGTGAGCAAGCAACTTTAAGTAGAGTTCCGCTGAACTTGTTGAGTTATCAGATGTATGCTTTCAAGCTTTCAGTCTTTGTGGTAAACAGCTTGTTATTTGTGACGACCAAGAAAATATCTATAATTATACAGCTAAATCAACATCCAGAAGAATAAAATTCCCGACAAAAGTACACTTCATATTTGTTTTTTCTCGTGTAATCCACAAATGATTAACCTCACAAAATGGCTTAATTAATACATCATTTTGAAATGTAGTCAAAATCAAACGGAGGATAAAACGAGGGGGATGAAAGGGGAGCTTACCAGTGCGCGTTCTTCAGCGAAAGGATGAAAATTCACAGAGCAAAATCGGCTTACATCATTCGAAGATATAAAATGAATTCCATGAAAGCGGCTGACACGTTTGGTGTGCAATAGTTCTGATAATTTATTACTCGGGGGGGATTCAAATAGATGGAATGAAGCGTCAGAACAAATGACCAACAGTTGGCGAAGCGCATTTGGCACAGTTCCAAACACCTTTGTGATGCTACACTGTCTTTCTTTCGACAACCTGCGCAAACGCTAGCTTACCATTCATTTTACATCCGACGCCTCTCAGTCCCAAGCATGTTCCTTCCACATTCGTTTGAGTTAGATAGATCCGGTTACTTCGCTGCAAAGAAAAAACTCCGGCATTGAGCCAGCTGGTTGAAACAAGTAGTACACTTTGAAGAAGTTTTGCACCGCGTGGGACGAGAAGGCACTCCTAGCCGAAGCTGAATAAAAGTACTAACTTTTGTTCACTTGTGGCACTCTTTCACAGTGTAGCTGATACGCATCAACAGCGTCCAAGCCTAGACAGCGGCAGTCAAAATGCTGAGTAATCCAATTGCATGCCAGATGCTGACGGCCTTTAAATATTATCTGGAGATTAGTTCAGCTCGAGTAAATGGTGTTACATGGTTTTCAATAAATACAGAAACGACCATTAAAGCAGACCACTGATCGCTAGTGAGCAAGCAACTTTAAGTAGAGTTCCGCTGAACTTGTTGAGTTATCAGATGTATGCTTTCAAGCTTTCAGTCTTTGTGGTAAACAGCTTGTTATTTGTGACGACCAAGAAAATATCTATAATTATACAGCTAAATCAACATCCAGAAGAATAAAATTCCCGACAAAAGTACACTTCATATTTGTTTTTTCTCGTGTAATCCACAAATGATTAACCTCACAAAATGGCTTAATTAATACATCATTTTGAAATGTAGTCAAAATCAAACGGAGGATAAAACGAGGGGGATGAAAGGGGAGCTTACCAGTGCGCGTTCTTCAGCGAAAGGATGAAAATTCACAGAGCAAAATCGGCTTACATCATTCGAAGATATAAAATGAATTCCATGAAAGCGGCTGACACGTTTGGTGTGCAATAGTTCTGATAATTTATTACTCGGGGGGGATTCAAATAGATGGAATGAAGCGTCAGAACAAATGACCAACAGTTGGCGAAGCGCATTTGGCACAGTTCCAAACACCTTTGTGATGCTACACTGTCTTTCTTTCGACAACCTGCGCAAACGCTAGCTTACCATTCATTTTACATCCGACGCCTCTCAGTCCCAAGCATGTTCCTTCCACATTCGTTTGAGTTAGATAGATCCGGTTACTTCGCTGCAAAGAAAAAACTCCGGCATTGAGCCAGCTGGTTGAAACAAGTAGTACACTTTGAAGAAGTTTTGCACCGCGTGGGACGAGAAGGCACTCCTAGCCGAAGCTGAATAAAAGTACTAACTTTTGTTCACTTGTGGCACTCTTTCACAGTGTAGCTGATACGCATCAACAGCGTCCAAGCCTAGACAGCGGCAGTCAAAATGCTGGAGTTGGATTCGAACCACGGAAATTCCGGTCAGTGCGTTCACATCTTAAACAGTCGCCACCTCAACCACCATTCGAAATAGGTTCGTTTTTACTGATTTCCCTCACAGAAGTACAAGACGCCTAAAGTTGAGATAAGCCCATGTAACTTGACTCAGAATTTGGTCTTCTCCATGTAAGCCCCGCCACTAATGCAAACAGTGCCGGTGGGAAAAGTCAAGACCCTCCACTTCACGCCAGGTCCAATTTACTGTACACACACAACCTCGACCTATTTTTGAGGAAGAATATTACTTATCTGCATCTAGGCTCATTTTGTGCAAACATTTTCTCCGTTCGGACGTAAAATCTTGAATGAACTTTCTGACGCTTTCAACTCCCGTTCATGACAAGGAGACGGCAGTACGTTTTTTGCAAAGCCACGGAGAGGTACATCAGCAGCGCTTATGCAACAATCACCACCAAATGACACTTTCAGAGAGGTGGATGTGTGATACCCGACAGTGTCGGCAAGAAGTCGGTCATCGAGAGGGAACTTGGCTGTAGCGGTCTGGGATCGAGTTTACGACAGCCGTTCTATTCATTTATTGCTGGTCCAAAAATTCGGCAAAAATAATCTTCTGCTTAGAGGAGTGATCCATTAGACACACGACCGCTGTTGACTGGAAGAACTTTCTTCGCTTGGCGGCTTTTGCAGACTCTAACAGTTATCGGCGGCCCAGGTCTACACGTCGAGATCGATGAAACGGTAGTATCAAGCTGTAAAACCGCGCGGGGCGAGTCTTTCCCCAGCAGTAGATTTTCGAAGAGACCTGCCAAGACACTAAAGAAACTTTCATTTATGCGGTGCCAGATCGAACTGCGGCCACTTTGATGGACACAATCTAGGCCTGCATCGCTCCCGGCTCAATACTCATCTCCGATGTCATCATACCATACCAAGGAATTGAAACGATGATTGACATGAATTATACTTATGAAACGGCTAATCGTACCAAACACTTTGTGGATCCAACGAATGGAGATCACACACAAAAAATCGAATCTCTTTAGCACGTGTACAAGATGCAGAATAAACGCCAATGCGGCACACAATGATTTTTAGTGGACAGCCACTCGTTTGAGTTTATTTGGAGGCACAGGTACCGGAAAACGGACCTTGTCATGCAAACTATTAATGACTATTAATGACGAGACTTATCTGGGAAAGATCGTCAGAATTTATCAGCATCACCGTTTGTCTATGGCTTTTGGTGATGAAGACCTCTTGCAGTCACACTAGAGTGTAGGAGATTAGGAAATCATGTACACAAAGTTATTCGGACATAGTAATATATATGATATACATTATACATATATTTAATATTTTTATATTTTTATTATCATGTAGCAAATTATCACATGGGTGAAACGGTTCATTAAAAGACGTGATTCATTGGCTACAGACATTCAAATTATTTTGAACTCAATAAAGTGACGAAGCATTGAAACCAACCAGATGTATTACCATATCCTGGTTTTGTTGTAACTGGTTGTGAAATTTATAGAATTGACGTTCAAATTACTCTGGTTTGAGCACTACTTCTAATGCGCAATTATCCCGATAGATCTATCCTTGAGGAGTGTCGCGCTGGACCCAACTTTCGCTCCAATCAGAGCTCTCTCAGTGCTTCCACCGTGCCGGGCTTTGCAATCCAGGAATCCGGTATGCAAGTCAGGTGTGTTACCACTACTCCAACAAAATGCGCAGACCGTATCTGAAATTTCGCATCTGAATAAAAAAACGGTCACGCCTTGTGGCTGGGCTGGTTCGCCAAACTGCTCGAACAACGATCCAGCAACTGTCATGACAATTTCAATCGGCTAGTCCGCCTGCCGGAAATTCCGAGTCACGTTGTGTCACGGGCGCTTGAAGCCTGCTGAACACTTTTCGATTACTTGTAGTCGTTTGTGAGCTTTGTAGAATTCACCTCACATCTCTCTCGTTCAAAACGTCATCCTGCTGTTCTGCGCTCGAGTTCTTCAGCGCTGTCTAGCGCTGTCCAAACATCTGATATAGGTGGTGACCGTGCTGTCACGTGCTATTGATCGCTGTTCTTCCAGGAGAATGTAGTGTTCGGATGAGTTTTTTTCCGATTGTGGAACAAACAGGGCAATCGCACGAGAGTAGGAGAGGTCGTAGATGCAGAAAACGAGATGTGGCTGCACAAACACACTGGTCAAACTGTATCACACCCATGTGCCTGAATATTGCTCAAGCGTCTGTCGTGGATTCAGCTCATAGCCCGCCGGTTCAGTCGATGATATATTTCAAGGCCAGAGATCAGTCCATCCAACTGCTGGATAGATAACTTGATGATTAGCGCGAAGACAGTCCGAAGTCGTTCAGTTCACCAGATCACGTTGCACAATAAAACAAAGGTGCATTCTTAGCGAAATAAACTTATTTGCAAACTATTTCGGTTTTACGAGAGACTCACCTGGAACCCAGGCAGGGTTGGTAATTCATGACGTGTCAAGTTTAGCAGGCACACCGGTGGGAAAACATTTCTTGTGGACAGTTTGCCACAAACGTGGACTTCAGTTGCCGACTGTATGTCTTCTCTAATAGTGTCATTTGGTAATGGTACACTGCGATCTCACGAAGGTCAGGCAGATATTTAAACTGGACGGGAATTTATGAATCAATAAATGAAAGTTTTATCGGCTAAAATTAGGATTCATGGAAGATTGGTGGATTTAGCTGTAGCCTAAGCATAAATTATCCGCGAAATTTGATACAAACCGCATTTGGGCAGTTTATAAAGCGACACCTCAAACCAAAATTCGTATGAACTCCATCCGCACAGAAAAGATTTATTTCAACCCGCCTCCTTTTTTGGAAACGAGTTGGATTCCTGAACGATGACTTGTCTTCTGATAGATTCCTTGAAGCTGACAGCAGTGCTTCACTGATCAACACCAAACTTAAAGATAGATGCTCGGATTATGACTCAGCAAAGGTGTTTCATTCAACTGTCTGCGAATATTCAGCAAACTGGGGCAAGGTGGCTCAGTAGTTAGAGTGCGAATTTACTGACCGGAAGGTCTGTGGTCCGAACCTGACCTCCATATCCTGACTTCTCTCGTAATCTGGCAGTATTCCAGCCCTGGTCGTACTTCCTTCGGTTGGCATGACATCTAGGCACCGAAAGGACGTTACAGCTGTACGATTAGCTATTCAGCAAACTGTGTGGGTCGCTTGACTTGGCTATCAGGTGAAACCAAGTCGTCCTGAAGTCGCGTATCAATGACCACTGGAAAAAGAATAATAACTGCTGTTGGATGAACAGAATAGGAAAGTTGGGTGGAGATCTCATCATTCAAGTGAGACTATCTTATCCTGAAGATCGAAGAAGCAACGTGCAGCTGTTCCATTCATATTGGTACAATCCGACGAGACTCCGGATAGTCTCGAACCCGGGCCCTCCCATTTAGTGGTTTAAACACATAACAGTTCGGCTACAATCAGCTGACCAGACAGAATGCAGCTCTGCCCATGCCTCAGTCACAGGATCTACATCACGTGGTCACACGTATTGATCGGCTCCTCGAGCAACGACTTCCCAGATGATCGTTTCAATCACACGGTGAATTTTATTCTCCCTGTAAGCTACTTACTATTTGCCCGTGGAGTGTGAAGATTTGGGAATTTTGGTGGAGAGAATTGCTATCCGGTTAATAAGTTCAACAAAACAGGCACATTAAGGCCTTGAGACTACCTTCAGAAAACCAAGTTGTCCTTGTGTCTGGACCTATTTTGAGGCTCTCGACCGGTTTACAATAATATTGCCAATTTTCTATTCAATGCATGGGAGACTGTCTAAACTCATGTTTAAAAACCGCCTTCTTGTTTGAAAACTATTGAGTCAATTGCTTGATTTTGATTAACTGCCCTGTCACCGGTCTATTCCGGCCAAAATCCGGTTGTTGCAACTGATGTATGTCAAGTTCATTTTTAATATTCGATTTACTAAACGTGGTGTGTGTGTGTGTGTGTGTGTGCAAGATGTCGAAACTAGTTTAAATCCGCAAAACACGGACGTTTGAGAATGGAACAAAGGCAATTCGTTTCTTTTGCGGTCTGTACTAAAGCAACGTACCAATTATAGGATATTGCGACGGCTTTTTGACAGGGTTTTGAAATACACCGTGAGAAATGTTAACTCAGACGACCTTCCAGTCGGTCTAGTGTTTCTTTTTGAATGATATTTGAGGAGAAACCCTGAGAAATGTTATCGACTGACGGTGATGTTGATTGCGATTTTTCTGTCGCAACTTTTGGATCACAGCGGTAGTTTTTAGTTCACCAAAATGACTAGAAAATTCTAACAACAAATATATCCTGTTCCACAATCTCATGGATACCGACAGCTCTCTGTGTGACAAACCGCACCATTAACGCTGTCCACCTACTGACCTCAACTGATGTTCTGTCCCGACAGTGGCACAACTCCAGAGATGTAGTAAACTTATCAACGACTGTCTCCCTTTTACGGATGAAGTGCACGCCTGAAATCCCCACGTCTATGTTTTCGCTGCCCCCTGCAGTGTCATCGAGACTGAATTAGTTTGTCTCGAGTGGCTAAAACAGCACATCCCAATGCATCCTGAGTGAAGGCCGCGTTCATCCGATACAATTTTGGTGGTACCGAGATACTGTTACTCATCATAGCTCACCTCTGAGATTGTTGAAAGCTCTTCAAAAGCCACATCCAGTTTAACCATTAGGAATGGTCCTCGGAGTTTCCATCCATCTCGTGTTCCGGTTGAACACATGATTTTGCGTAATTGCAAGATACATCAATTTGTCTCAGACTCTGGAGGTCGTTTTTGAGTAGAAACTTAGCATGGCGTTCAAGCGGCTGGTATATCAGAAAACATTTAAAACTTGTTTTACCGAGACGTTTGGAGAAATCTTGGCAGTCTCATCAACGGAGGATTCACCATATTTTACTCAGCTACAAACGTTCACTATTCCCACATCTAGGGTGAAGTATTACAACAAGCCTTCTTATGTTTGCCCACGTGAACGCGTGACTTGGGCCATTCGATCCTCTAAACTATGTTTACCTGTCTAATACGATCAAAGCCGATGCAGATACCTCGATGTACAAGTGCTGTCGCAACTCCCGTCACCTGTAGCCGGAGAGACGATTAGTTACACGCTCGAGTTGCAAGAATAACCAGCTCAAGCTTGATGTCCAAGCTGAGAGTCTCCGGGACCAGCTATCTTATTTAGCACCCTATATAGTATCCTATTAAGTGTAGAATACCCGAAGTCAATTTGAATACCTCAGGTGCAAGCCCAAGCAAAGGAACATTTCAAGGCCCCAAAACATTTACAGCGGAACGATTAAGTTGTACTGTCCAAACAATATTAATAAGATGAATCCGACACTCCCGGATGGAGGTAGATTTAAGAGAGTAAAAACCGAGGGAGACAAGACGTAGGTAAGTGGGAAAATGATGTTTAAGGTGCAACGACGGCTTAAACAAGCAGAAAGCCTTGATATCAATAATTTTGATCGTATTTGTCCCACCAGTACACCACCAGTTTTCTTGGTTTCATGGTCTCCCTAACGGCCTATTTGTCAAGCGCATTTTCTGTATGTATCGTTTTCGTTATTGTGCCTTGGCTAATGGCTTGTCGGGCTCCTTGAACGAACCAGGACAAGTATCGACACACCCTGACCGACAGTTCTTGTTTTTTCCATATCTGATGGCTGACAATTACTCCATTTTCTCCTCGTTATTGTTCAATAACATTCCACCTTTGTATTATACTACTCATAAGGTTGCTGAAAAATCCGTCGACAGCCCACGACCGGTTTCACCCCATTTGGGGCTCATCAAGTAGGCGCATTATCCGGGTTTCCGTCAACCTTATGTTCTACTTCAAACCAAATTGCACCAAATTAGCCAATAGACACTCACTCATTTGCAAAATAANATTTGGTTTTCCGAGAGACTCACCTGGAACCCAACTGAATCTCTTGTTTGTGATGTTCTCAGGCAACTGAATGTGCGACGGCCTGTGAAGCGGCCTGGTGCAGCACATTAGGTTGCCTGAAAACATCACAAACGAGAGACTCAGTTGGGTTCAAGGTGAGTCTCCCGAAAAGCCAAATTAGTTTGCAAATGAGTGTATATTCTCTAACGTTCCACCTTCATTGAGACCACAACGTTCCCACTTCGAAACTCAAGGAACTACTGCTCCTATGTGCCTACAATATTCGATCCACTTCCAATGACGGTTATCGACATAAGGACGAGGTCGTGGTGGGATCATTTTAGGCCCCGCTTTGGTCCCGGTTTTTTCATAACGAAACTTGAGATTCAAAAACTGAGGCACTCTCATTGCCCTGTTCTGATCAAAAGCGCCTGACTAGAAAAGTTCGTCAAATGTTTTACGGCAGAGCAGGAATTGTGAATCTCTTGGCGACGATTTACACTTAAGTGATCCAAATATGGCTGCACGCTGTCGAAATTCTGGGGCTGTGGTGGTCACATTCTATTCTCAGGAACGCGCTGTTGCAACGTTGCATATTGTTAAAATTGCCTCCCATCTTGAATGACTGACTTCCCGGTCAACAACTCAAATGGACCGCCCCTTTTTGGACCGGTGTAGTTTAATCCTATTTTTATTTTCAAAGGACATTCATATTTTCCGTTTTCCTTACCGCGCAAATCGTTTTTATCGTTTTGGTTATACTATTTTGGTACCAAAATTTGGTTAACCGTAAATTTGTTTTCATGCATGAGTCTGCGGCTCGCTTTCGATCACGCGTTGACTGTTGATCCATATCGACTTTGCTTGCCTTTTGGAGTACCTCACCGTTTGTCGAAAACCGTTGAGGTTGGTAATTTTGTATTCCATGTAACTAATTTCATTTTTACAGTACAGCACATTTGCGTAGCCATTCGTTCGGAGTTTTGCCGGTTTGGTTGCTAACCTTGGTGCTCGTTGCTCAAGAATTCGAAACGGTCGTTACGCGCGCTTCAGTAGTCTGCGCCTAACCTGGTTCGATCACACTCTATCAAGCTCTGATATCTTCCCTTCCACTTAAAAAACGGTTGTGTTAAGAACAGTTATAAAATTTGATAATATCTATGGCTAGTGAATGGTTGCTAAAATAGAAGCACGCAAGTAGTACGCGAAAGATTTCATTGTAGAACAAAATAAAAAATTTATATGGCAGACAGAATTCTAATATTTGGTAACAAATGATCAACTGTGACACACTTTCGTTGCCTAACTGCCACGTCACCCTAAGGAAGCACGAGGGCTGGAACACTACCAGGTTGCCTACGTCTGGACAAGGGAATTCGAAAGGCAGAGGTCGGGGTCGCACAACGGACCTTCCGGGCAGTAAATTCGCGCTCTAACCACGGAGCTTTCTTGCCTGGAAAGGTTTAATAACTTAATAAAAATTAACGTTAATTGTTAGTCTAGTCTAAAATGCCATGGCAGTGACGAACACGGAACTGTTGCCAAAGGACTATTTGAATATAGGCTTTCTAAGCCCTAGATTGCGCTCTCAATGAACTTCCATTTCAAGAACCACACATCATTTTGAGAACACTAGACGCATCCTCGTTTTCTAATGGTGTATATAAAAGTGTGCTCAAGGTGAAAAGGTCGAAAGGTCAAGGAACCTGAGAGAAATGTATTTACATGAGAGTTCACCTTCATTGGTTACACAAAAAAACTCAAGATTCATATCTGGGAGAATTCCTTAATGAAGAATTGGGTGGGTCACGTGATATGTGATGAATATCTTACCACGGACCAAACGGTTGGGAAGCCAACTGTCACCCGGATCAACTAACTTATACCAAAGTACACATGTCTGGCATGTCGAGCAGTTTGTCGCATCTTGCTCTCTAATCCTCACCATCACCATGACATAATGACTTCTCTCCTACCGTTGGCTGTCTTTTGGGGTGAACCCCTTGCAAGTGCTTTCGAAGTTGTTCTAGGAAACATGCTTGAAATACGCCCACCGATTCCGCTTGTCGTTTTACTTTTTCATACCGACTGCTTCGATGGTTTGGGGATCGTTTTGAGTAAAACTTGAATCACATATTCACAAGATTGATCAGTATTCTTCTTTACCTGTGAAAAGCACAAGATGGGTTCAGCGGGTAGTTCCAACCAAACTCTGGGCATCTCGACCGCTTTTACCAAACGGTAGAAACGTTAAAAAGATGAATTTCATCGTGGGTTGTAGAAGAATTTTCAGTGACCTTATGAGTAGTGCATTACGAATATATATGTATCGCGATATCTTGACCATCGTAGCAACATGAGGTGGCCTGGTGCAGCACATTGAGTTGCCTGGAAACATCACAGAAGAAAGATTCAGTTTGGTTCAAGGTGAATCTCTTACAAAACCGAAATTGTTTGCAAATGAATGTATTTTGCTAAGGACGTTGGTCTGTGCATATCAGGTGAGATATTGTTCAGGATTTATCATACTGAACAATCCCACAAAGATACAAGCCAATCAGATTCGGTGATCTGTAACAATCTAACCCAATCGCTGCATTACTCAGTAACCATTTGTGACCGAGAGCGGTGCATGGCGGGGAGGTAGCGGACTCGAGATTCCCCACTGGAGTTTTGTGAGAACTCACAGTGCTGTTTATTCCCAGGAACGATGGGAGAGCAGTGGGTTTTCTCAATATAGATTGACTGCGAAATCTCAGTTGAGAATTACCAAATTTCCTCACACTACCAACAATATCTAATTCACTCACAAAGACGTCTAAAACTTGCCTTTAAGAAGTCATCACTCAAAATCGATTGAGTCAGTGCGGAGCACGTGATGTGGTCCCGTGATTCAATGGTGCGTAGTGCTACATCTTATCTGATTGTGAGCTAATCACACTGATGATCAGTCAAACAGGTGGCTGAATACTTGAGGATTTCGAGCTCTCTGACTTTCGTGAGATGCGCACTGCCGATGATTCCAAATCGGAATGAATCGGCAGTACAGTGCCACCTGGCTTTTTGACACAAATGGATTCACCATTCGTCAAGTCTCAAATAAGAATTGGGGGATCAGAGCTTTCCAGAGTGTTGAAATTGCTAAGTAGACAAATTGGACAAATTGACCGGCCGGATTGATTTTACAATCTCGTGCGGATTACAGGTTTCCGTGATAGTCCAGAAAATCATTTCCATCTATCTGGTTACGAAATCTCAGTTTAAAATTAGCAAATTTTTTCCACACTGTCCACAGCTAGAGACCAGTTCTTCCTCTTCCCGTGTACCTAAATGACCATCTGTCACTATCGTTTCTCGCGCTTCTTGTTTTTCTCAGACATATCTAACGTTTTCAAATGGCAAAAGATTTTTTCAGCCAAGGAACTGTAATAAACAATTACTCTCACTGTGATAAAATTCCATTTGCGTTGGGGTTTATTGTTTCAACCAAGAAAAAAAGACAAAATTCAAATGAACAAACTGTTTTCCCGATCAAGTCTAAGTACACTTGAGAATTCAGCCTATGGCAAAATATGCCTTGTTTTTTTCCTTTGTCAGGACTAGAAACTGTGCTGTTGTCAGCTGACTCGTTTTGTTTTCACTCATCCGTTCTAGCAGAACGCCAACGGTGAGAAGCTATTGTTTTATTCACTTGTATTAATTGTATTGAAAAATCACTCATCTAGGTTTGGTGTATTGATAGTGAAGGTAAGAGTGACTTGAGTAGCACTCAGAATGGGAACGGAAACCCAATTGTTTGCGTCCGTCATATTTGAGCACAAACGATGCTCGTCTGTGGTTTACCTGTGTTACCTTACTGAGTGAGATATACGTGATAAATTGGGGCAATCTTAATAGACTGCGAAGAGAATGTGTTCTGAAATCGATGAGCTGTGCACGGATAACCAAACAGTTGTTTTCTGTTCGGGGCTATCACGTGCTCTGCTGCCGAATTCAGCTAATCTTTTACAGGAAAACGGGTTCTATGATGACGATTTGAGTGTTTTCACTTGGTGCTATGTCCTGGCTGGCAGTCTAGTGATTATGCGTCTGTGGAAGCCCACTGGTCTAGGATACCAAATCGAAAATGACAGGAACTAGAATCCGCTCCAGCGGAGTGCAGATTGAGGAAACTCAGTGGTTGAGGCACAAACTTGCTGACTGGAAGGTACGTGGTTTGAATCGAATTTCAACTGCTTCTATCTAGGTTTCAGCATACTGGAAGGATCTCAACTCTTGGGCCTTCTTTAGGTGGCATGGCAGATAGGCACTGAAAGGGTGTTACTGCTGAACGATTAACGTCCGAGTGGAGCGATCTAAACAATCTCATCTGGAATGCGCCCCCCCTCTCCATTATAAAACCACACACTGCACCACAGCTTCTAACTTGTTTAACACAAGTTAGAGGTGAAGCCCTAGGTAAACATTAAGAGGCGCAAACAGAGCAGTCATATCACATCTAGCCTTTAATTCATGCAAAATGTCACGTGACGTTATAGGTGAGACATCTTGCGCTCTCTCAGTCTGCGTAAAACAAGCGATAAGCAAGGTAACATAGCCATTGTATTTTTGTCTATTACAGTATCCATAGGCCGTTTAGGACCTCAGTAACAAAGTATATATGCCTGATGGTTTTGATAATTGATAATTGATAATTCCAGATAATATATGGCTCAACTCGGGCATCTCATATTTGAGGCTAACTGTGGGACATTCGCTCAGTGAACCAATGTGATCTCTTTGTGGTCGTCTGTAAACGTATCCATGCACTTTGCTGCCCCAGACATGCGGGTTATTGCCAGTACATGCCTTCTACCTTTCGACGGCATACATGTGCAGTGAGTATAGCCACCAAATTTTTTGACCGCGATGATCTGGAAAGGTACTGGTCGGTAAATAGGCGATAAAGATAAGCAAATCAAGGAGTTACAGTGGACCTTATATCGAGGACATCGATAGGGAGAGCTGTGTGGCACTGAGCTCACGAGAGGCCTGTCTGAGAGTGTTTCCAACCACTGATGTGTCTCTTCTTAGTGTTCTCATCCAAGGAGGTGGCAATGAATGGCGGAAATGAGCTTACTGGGAATGGTTTCAAGCTTTGCTACCAAGTCAACGCACGACCGCTAAGCCAGTACAAACTGAGTGAAAATCACATGGTCTGGCGACGTTCATTTTCATGGTGGGAATTGTCTAGGGAGTGGATAAAGAACTGTGCAGGTACGCGATTGTTCTTAGTTGTTCATGCCTATCTCCCTCAGGATCCGATGATTAGATAGTCTGACCTGCTCGGGTGCTGAGGGCTACTCTAGCTTGAGAGCCCAGAGAGTAAGGCACAGTCATCTCACTTCTGATACTTTTGTGTTCCAACAGATACATTTTTAGCCGCAGCTCATGGTCAGGTTTGGCAGTCTTTCAACCTTATTGGATGATTCGCGGCAACAGTTTAGCTTGGCCATTTGGTGAGCAGTGTTTGCGGGATTTTGGACTAACCTTTTGTAAACCACCCTTCTGCAGAGGAACGCAGCACCTCAGCTTCCATATATATGAACATTTTGGTCACCTTGGGGAAACACTTTACTGCCTTTGCACTCCCATCTAGGACTATCTATAGTACGCTTCTCCGTGCTTCTCTTTGGCCTTCCGGGCATGACTGTACCACAAGCAATCGAGTTCCAGCCAGTGTAGGCCGTGAAAACGCACCGGTACTCTAATCCTCCCATCATTTTACAGGAGCAGCTTTAGGTTGGGTGCACAAGACCCACAGATTAAGATGAATGATTGTGCTGCTAAATGATAAAACGAATGTTGCCCGTAAAACGCTTTGTTGACTGCAGAATTTGTTCTTTATGTAGGGGCATAGATGATCGCCACGGACCTGCTACATAAAATTTGCACCGTTTAAAAGGAAATGCTTTCAAATTCAAAATGTAACGCCGTAAAACATCATTTTTGTACCTTATTGACCCACCGACAGACTCATTTGTGTGCGCTGTTCCACATGCGTATGCATGAAAAAAAAGAGTAGCGATATATATCCCTTGAGAACATTTTCCGCCAGCCGGTGATTTTTTAACCGCATTCTACCGAAACTAACCTTTTTGCTTATACTTGGATAGACAAAGCAGCGAGCGACTGGGGAAATATCGACGTATTACCTGGCACATACTGCGATATTCATGTGTGTACGTGCCAAGAAAATTTAAAACTTGGTTAGGTTGGGAATACATCGCACTCAATTATTAACATCGAGTTAAACAAATAACCGATAAAAGCCCTTTCTAATGTACTTCTGTTTCGGAATGCACCACCAAGTGAAGACTGACCTTTTCGCTTTTCCTCAGATTCAAAAGTAACGTCACTGTTTAGATGACATCGGCCAATGCGCAATGCTTTTTTCTGCAAAGCCCTTGAGAGTGAATTAAAACTTTTAATGTCAAAATGTTGCACTTTTTGCATATGTGCTCAGACAAAAAATCACCCTTATCTACCATCATTTCTGTGATTTGTTTTCATTAATTTCTTTTCGAAATTTTTGGCGCACATTTGGCTTTGAACTTTCTGTGCTATGGCTTCGGAAGGGCTCCACACGCTTCACGACATTTGAGAAGGCCTTAAATCAATATATGAAGGGTAACTATGTGATGTTTGTGCGTTCATCCAGTAACCGAAGCGCCAACGCTGTTTTGCGTTACGAATGGGTGTACTACAAATGCAGCAGGCGACCTCCAAAAACACGAAAAGTTGGGGAATTCAAAGCTAGTAAGTTGAGAAACGGCTATCCAGTGCGATTTTGTCCACGGAGGCGAAGGAACCACCACCTTGCAGTTTTCTCGCTTATCAGTCATGTACGTCAGCTAGGTTCGTTCAGCTGTGGTCGACGTAGGTTCCATGTGGCTAGTTGATCAGGCATCGTGGGCCCCCAGCCACAAGTTAGTCGCGTGCTTCAGCTATGTTCGTTCAGCTGCCAGCCACGATCGACATAGGTTCCATGTGGCCAGTTGATCAATGTCAAGGTCTTCCTGGCATACTTTGCAAGCTATAATGAAATACTTTGCAGTTTATTAATACACTTGCACGACTTCTTGTCAATAATGAACGCAGCCTATGCAATGTAAACTGGTAACAGCAAATATCAAGCAAATATTATTTTTAAGGAATGACACATCCGCATATCTTGCATCCACAACGCCCGTGAAGATTCTAGGATTTTAGGGGAATTATTTCAACTATAAAGCTATCTGAAAGTTCCGTCTATTGTAAGTGAGTCGTCTTTTTCCGCAATTCGCGGAAAGGTAACGTATTCACAGTCGGTAGTGTTTACTGACCTTGAAGATTCGCTCACTTAAACGAATCACCAATGTAGACGATCCTTCGGCAATCCCGTACATTTGTCCCTCTACATTGAGGACTTCACCGAGGAAAGGCTTCCACTTCGGGAATCAGATTCTGTCACAGTCCCCTTCCTGATCTCCCCTGTGAATAAGCTTATCAAAATGAGTGGTAGTGCCGACACACTACTCATAAGGCTACTGAAAACTCTTCAGCCACCATAAACGAATGATTCTGCTGAATTCACTTGGGTCTCCTGTCAAAAACAACTTCTTGTGCAAATAAGACCGAGTTGAAAATATGCATTACTTTGCTAGACTTATTCTATTTACCTTTCATTGTTTGATATTTGAAGCGCATTCAGCTGTAATTATATTTGTCTGAAATAAAGAATTCAAACACTGTGGCCTGGTAATCCGCAAATGACAGTGAACAAATAAACTATAAAGATACAATTTCTAGCAACTATTGTGTCACCGCGGCAGATTAAATATATTTTCTGCTAGCATACAGCATCCCTGCCAAACGTTGTTCGTTTTGCATAGTATTTGATGTGAGAATAAGTCAAAAAGAAACCGAAGCGGACCCTTTGTTTAACAGTGAATGCATTCAGTTGCATCCATTTTGTATTAGCAGAGTGTTTGTTCGCATTTCAAGGGAATTTCAAGCTTCGTTCGAATATCAAGTAAAATTCATGTTTCAAAGTCTACCATATTTCAGTGGAACAGAGAACATTAGGAAGTCATTCACAATTGAATGTATAAATGGAATGAATTGTACCCCTTGGAGCGGTCACCTATACCCAGGCAATCGTGTTTACCGGGGGCTTGTCGTTCTAAGGGTGAACTCTGTAGTTCTGAGTCGCTTGTAAGCACAAAACTAGTTAGGGAGATTCGCCTGGCAATAAGCCCCGAATAAGAACAACCCAGTATCGGTTTTCTGTCGTAATGATTCGTCTATAGTAGCTTTCATCTCCAAGTGACAACTGTTTCAACGAGATATTCCGCCGTCAGATATCGTACATTCATTCCAACATCGGACTGATAAACGCCACCAGATTCTTTGTCTTTGATCCGATGGCAATCGATCTGCTCATCAAGAGTGGCAGTCAGCTTGAAAATTGACACTTCAGAAGGGGAGAAACCACTCGTCCGCCACCAGAAGCTTCATCAGGAGACAATCTTTATCTAACCCCACAAATCTGAAAAGGCACTCTGTTATCACTCTTTCTATAACACTCTCTTATCTCGAATATCGTAGCGACTGAAACATGAGGCGGCCTGGTGCAGCACATTCAGTTGCCTGAGAACATCACAAACGAGAAATTCAGCTGGGTTCCAGATGAGTCTCTCGCTAAGCCAAATTGGTTTGCAAATGAGTGTATATTCGCTAATTTCGTGCAATTTGGCTTCAAGTAGAACATAAGGTTGACGGAAACTCGTGGACTGCGCCCACCTGATGAGCCTCAAGAAGGGCAAAACCGGTCGTGAGCTGTCGACGAATTTTCCGCAACCTTATGAGTAGTGCATTACGGGTACACCCTATTATCGTTTGTAGATTCGCTTTTCGTATGTTCATCTGCCCTTCGACTCATTTGGCTTCTACACAGGAGCATATTTACCTAGGTCCGTGAATCGCACAAATTCCCTGACTACACCTTTAACTCGAGGAAATTAGTGGAACTTGCAGAAAAGAAAACTTCTAACCAGTTATTATCTTTTGCATTTCAAAGGGTAGAATTCTCTCAGGGCTTGCCCGCGGTGGATGTTATGCGACGCCAAGAGTCAAGGATATTTGAATGAAATTTTCACGTTCGTTAAACAAACTGACAATTGATGTAACAATGGCTCACAAAACGTGGACAGCTCGCGTTTTTTAAAGTATTTTGTGACAATGCCTCACACTGTCTACCAACTTTGTTGACAATGAGAAATTTAGGTGTGAGCTCAGAGTTTTACTTAGGTAACGGATGGTCAGACAATACGAGGATACAAGTTTGTCGTGGATTGTGGCAGACACGGATACACCTCGTCCGATTGGCTGACTCATCCAGGTAGACTCCACATATACCCACCCGAAATACAACCTTTCCCCACACACCCACACACACACATGTGGTCTTTTTTGAGGTGTAGGATTCTCGGTGTAATGAACAAAACAATGGCCAATTGTATATCTTTGTAATGTACTACTCATAAGGTTGCTGAAAATCCGTCGACAGCCCACGACCGGTTTCGCCCCATTTGGGGCTCATCAGGTAGGCGCAGTCTCCGGGTTTCCGTCAACCTTATGTTCTACTTCAAACCAAATTGCACTAAATTAGTGAATAGACACTCGTTTGCAAACTAATTTGGTTTTTCGAGAGACTCACCTGGAACCCAGCTGAATCTCTCGTTTGTGATGTTCTCAGGCCAATTGTCCTCACATGTAGCTGAGGTCAACCGCATCGCACATTCATCCGTTTTCAGATTGAATGAGACAGTTTAGAAAGTCAGATTCATGAAAATAATCACAGAATGCCCGAAACCCACTGAGACTCCGTCAAAATCGCAGTAGGGGAGCCATCAAGCATCCTAACCAGAACAGCCAGTTGCCAACTGGACTCTCAAGCAGTGAATTAGTTCAGCAACGGCCCACGGTGATGAGTTTTCAGGCATATCCTAGAAGCACGGTCAGCGAATGTTCACCCAAATGCACACCCTGGATCAAGATCGAAAGTGCGTTTTAGGTACCCCTTGTCACTTTTGTACTCTTTTGTTCGCAATAAAGCTGTTGCTTTCCTTATGACCGACAATGAAGCGGAGATAGAAGTCAGCAGCAGACGGCAGACTGGCAACTTCCAAACCTGGACAGACATGACAATAACTGCTGGAACGTTGAACGAAATTCCGGCGCAAAAACAAAATCAATTTAAAGCGGCACAATGGTCTTGACATCCTTACGGGACTGCTCACGATTTAACCATCAAATTCTGCTCCAGATGAAAATTCCGTCGAGTTGATCGCATCAAAGAGTCCCATTGTTCAAACGTTTCGGGGATTATTTCTAAGTGGACTCGAACCAAAAGATGGCGCCTGACGAGTGCGTCTGCCAGAACTGGAGATCACGAAGCAGACGGATGCAGTCAAGACCCCGGTTGAACGTAGTAGTTGCCACCCGTGCAAACCAGATTGATGTACTTCGGATTGTGTTACACTCAGAGAAGACTGCAGCGCAATTCGATTGCAGTTTGATACGGCTTCGATATCACGATTTTTTCCGTTGGACCCGGAGGAACATTGGATCACCGAGATACAGACCGACAACGAACACGGACGGAAGTGCATCAAGAGGTAGGCGTCACTGACTTGGTGAATTTGAGACTACGAGATGGATGTACCAGATGGCTCAGAACCAGCAACCATTCGCTCACGAGTGGCTGTCAGAACCAGCAACGATTCGCTCACCAGTGGCTGATCAGCAGTGTGATTAGCCTTCAGAGCACGAATGGTTTCACAAGATGAGTGAAACTTTCATCTGAGAAGTCGTCTCTCGAGAGGCCAGTCAACACGCGACCACGTGATTTGGTTCCTGTGACTACAAACTCTAGCACAAGCAAACAAACAAACAAACTCTACAAACTCTAGCACCACGTTAGACGCTACATGGGATTTCTCAAAACTGTTAGCAGCCTCAGTTTATGGCAAATAGATCGTGTGCAAAAGACGCGATGTTCCCAAACGAACAAGTTGGCGTACAAGTTGGTATGCAGCAACTGCTACGGGACTGAGTCAGCAGGCGGCCAAAACAAGGTTGCGTAATACCATTCCGATGAACCAACTATACATGTTGTACCGATTGCGCTCTGGTATTAATTTGAATGGTACATGCTGTGATGTCAAGTTGTTGTCTGATCCAAGTGTACGGACCGGTCATTAACACATATAGCAGACTTTGTGGGCGATAAAAGTGCTCCCTGGCAGGAAGTAGGTTTGTCTTAATTGTCTATTGTCTTCGTTTCTGGTCCACTGTTACAAATCGATAACCCGATTGATCCTTGCTTTGTCCTTGAAGAAAACAGGTTTCCGGAGCTATTGGTGCAAGTTGAACCCACACCATCCATTGGGACAATGTGAAGGATAATGTAACGTTTAGCGACATCTCGGCGACAGTAAGGTACTTCTTCTAAAATAAATATCTCTAGTATTGACCTTCACGTGATTTTTCATCTGAAGCTGTATATCGAAAGCGACTTCCATTCAGACCGGAGTGTTTCTATAAGGACACCCAACGCTTGTGTACCTAGGAAACTGGATGAAAGTATGGTTTATAGATGAAACTACTCACAAGGTTGCTGAAAACTTTCGACAGCCCCGGTTTCGTCTTTCTTGAGGCTCATCGGGTAGGCGCAGTCCCCGAGTTTCCGTCAACTTTATGTTCCACTTGAACCCAAATTGGACTGTTTTCGAGGAGTACACTCATTTGCAAAACAAATTGGTTTTCACGAGAGACTCAACTGAATCTCTCGTTCATGATACGCTACAACTGAATGTGCCGCACACAGACCGCCTCATGTTTCAGTTGGCATATTCGAGATATCCCAGTATATTTTCGTAAGGGAAACTACTCACAAGATTGCTGAAAACTCTTTTACAGCCCACGACCGGTTTCGCCCTTCTTGAGGCTAATCAGGTAGGCGCAGTCTCCGAGTTTTCGCCATACTTATAACCTACTTAAAAAAGAGTTTCCAGCAACTTTGTGAGTAGTTTCCTTTATGAAAATACACTGCGATATCTCGAATGTCGTACCAACTGAAACATGAGGCGGCCTGTGTGCAGCACATTCAGTTGTAGAATATCATAAACGAGAGATTCAGTTGAGTCTCTCGTGAAAACCCAAATTGATTTGCAAATGAGTGTATTTCTAGAAAGTTTTTCTTACGGAAATGTGACGTTCCGTCAAAATGAGAGCAACTCAGTAATGAACCTCAGTAATGAGTAGTGTATTACTCTCGGTTGATCAAGTAGCCACCGAATGGTTTGACGAGCCTGACAGTCAGCTTGCGAACGTATTGGCCCAATCTTGGTGAAATCATCAGCGTGAACACATCATCTTTGACGATGCCACCCGAACGTCGACGATGGGTTTGCAAGCCAGCTACCAAGCTGGCTCGTCGAAATTCGAAACCTTCGGCGTTTCGTGCTATGCGCACTACTGATGATTCCCAACCGTGCAGTGCTCTTGGGCTATTTCCGCATAGGTTGGCCTTACTGGCAGGACCAAATCTCTACCGAACGTGAGCTTCGTCATAAAAGATGTTAGTATAATCATATAAAAAGTTTACTTTAGGTTGTTACGGAAGTAGTTGGGTTTACATTCTTCAGGATCGATCCATCACGGGTGGTTGTCGTGGAACGCAGTTTTTTTTACAGGAAAACTTACGACCAAAGAGTCCTTTCATGTAGAAGTGCCACTTTGAGACTTATTCCTCTCTAGGAATACCGTATTGCCAGCAATCCCAGCCTTCTTTAAAGCCAACCAGTACAAACAAGAATGCAGAAGACATTCTACGCAGTCAGGAAACTATCGATGGACTTCATTGCTGGTTATTGGGCACTGATACAGCGACCGCCGTAATACACAATTTCAGTGTTATTACCAAACGCTAGCCAAGCCTCAGCTACCTCAAATGAAGCTTCTGAGAAGCTTCAAGGCAGATATGGTAGTATTACTTGAGTACCAGTGTTCCAACACTCTCTTGAATTTCATTCTTGTAACGGTGTTCCGAAAATCCCGAGGAATAATCCATCCATCCATCCATTTCACCTTAAGAGTTTGTCACCAAACCAACTTCGTTTCCCTAAGCTCCTTGAAATAATCGAGGCTAATTTAAGGAAGGTATTTTCCTTGTCTTTTAAAATAGGTAAACACCTAACAGAAGACAACTCCATACGGTCTTATTGACGTTGCACACCGGACTGGTTAGATCGAATATTCGTACCGCCCCGAGCTGTAGCATGGGCCGCCTACTACCATCTGATATTGAAATGATTGATCGCCACTCGTCGAATCCACGATAATGCCTCACACATATTTGCCCTGGAAATCTAGAATTGCCCAATCAGTGGAAACTAATGTTGCCCGTTTCCCCGTGGAATGCTAACTGACGGCATTTCGGGATAAACCACGTGTTTGGTATCTTGAATTTTGGACGTTTACTCCTGATTCGATCGATCGTTGATGAAAAATACTTTTCATGACGCCAGTTGATTATTTGTTTCCCATAAGAATACATTCAAGCCATTAACAAACAACATGCACTCTGAATTAATCACAAGAAAAGACAGGACCTTCTCAGGTTTTACTGTATCCAAACGAGAAAGTACAATTGTGCTAATTCCGTTGGGGACAAAACGAATCGTGAAAGCTTTCAATCATTTTATGTTGCCGAACATTCAAGCGTAGTATTTTTTTGCAAGCTTAAATTTCTGTCACGCGATGATTTACATTTTGTTTATCTATCTATCTATCTATCTATCTCTCTATCTATCTATCTATCTATCTATCTCCAATGGCAATATGTCTTTTGGACTACGGTATCATACGCACAGAAGAGACTGTCCAGATTCCTTTTGTAGAGTTTTCGCCCTGTAACTGAAGCCAATCTATGCTGAAAACCGAGAGGCACTGTACAGTTGTTTCAGCCTGATTGGGACTCATCGGCGGTGTGTATACCACGGGGCTTCGAAGAGTCTCGACTCCACGACCTCCAGCTGTTCGGTCACGGATGGCTGATCAGCGGTGTGAACAGCTCGCAGGATATAGCGCCACTCATCCTTCACTCACGGGATCCACATCACGCGGTCACACGTGTTGACTGGATCCTTGAGCGACGATTTCTCAGATGGAAGTTGTACTCATCGAATGAAGTTTGTTCTTCCAATGGGCCACTTACAGATTGTTGGTTGTTGTTGAAAACATCACAAACGAGAGATTAGTTGGGTTTCCAGGTGAGTTCCTCGAAAAACCAAGTTAGTTTGCAAACGAGTGTCTATTCGCTAATTTCGTGCAATTTGGTTTGAAGTAGAACATAAGGTTGACGGAAACCCGGGGACTGTGCCTAAATGATGAGCCCCAAATGGGGCGAAACCGGTCGTGGGCTGTCGACGGATTTTCAGCAGACTTATAAGTAGTACGTTACAAAGAGCGTTGGTAGCTGTCCGGACGTCCTTCATTCGTTCATCTCATCCTGTCTGGTACTGTTTTGATTCTTTGCAACGCTGACATGTATATTGCAGCTACTCGCTTGTAGCCCCCTTTAAAGTTGTTACTGAACTGTAGCAGAAGTTTTTAAGGTATTCTTTATAGACGTACGAATGTCCCCGCAACAGCTGAGTGCTCAACATCATTTTCACTGCTTTGTCGTTTTTGCGTAACCAGTCATTTTATAACAGACTGTCCTACA
The DNA here is from genome assembly GCF_000715545.1 of Opisthorchis viverrini. NCBI lineage: Eukaryota > Metazoa > Platyhelminthes > Trematoda > Opisthorchiida > Opisthorchiidae > Opisthorchis > Opisthorchis viverrini. The sequence goes on from NW_008751710.1 coordinate 988,064, forward strand.
ACGTCCTTCACTGTGACTAGAAAGCCAATAATTTTGTGGCTATCCGGAGGGTCAGATTCCTGAATGTAACTACTGAATGCTCGAAATCTAAGGGGTTTCTTAGCAACGCTAGATGCGGACCAGACAGACAACATCCCCTGAATATGCGGCGCGTCACAGCCTCGTACCAAACCCAGACCGCGTGCGTCAGCATTGGACAGTGTCCCTCCAATAAATGGCCTGTGACCGTTTTACTTTGGCTGTTGCACGGATTCATGCTCTCGCACTCGTTTGTTCCGAACATAACTTTTGTGTTCCCTTATGTGATTCTTTTTTTCGACACTAGGTACTGCAACAGTCGGGAGTCAGACACGACAGATTGGCGAATCAGCAGATATAACAGCAGCCAACCGTCCACTTGCTGCCCTGGTGTCAGTGGACGCTTTAAAATGACAAGTTATCGAGCGACTGAACTCGGTCAGTCTGTTTCGCAATTAAATAGCGTCCAGTTCTAGCAGGTCACCTGGGCGTTTTTCTTCTCGGAGGGGACCGGTAAGAAGCGTGGGCTGTTCTAAAATAAACACACCAAGAAAGAGGAGGCTACAAAAGAAATTTGCTCAGCGGGACCTCTGTAAATGTCGCTTGATAAACCGGGGTTTTTGGCTTCTTCTTTGGGGTTCCAGCTGCTAATCCAAAGTGAAACTGATGAACGACAAACCTGCTGTCCTAAACTGCGCCCTATCTGCTGATTGCCAAATACGTTGCTCTGACTGGGGGGTCAAGGACGAGTCGAATGGTAATGACATGCATTGGAAAGTTGCTGAGTAGAAAAGCAACCAGACAGTCATGGATAAAAATATAGTCTTGAGTCAAGTGCATTCATCCTTCGAAGCAGTTCAGAAATAATTGACGATTCACAATATCCAGGGTAAGGAACCATGGTAAAATCTTATTTGTTTCTTAACAAGGGAAGTTTTCTTTTGAAAACTTGGCGGCCTGTGTTATTTTCAGTTGGAGATTTTTCGCCTGAACCTAAGGTTCAAATAAGATTTAGTCTTATCAGTGGAATCAGTCTGTGTTGAAAAGCCGAGGGGCAATGTAGAGCTGTTTCGGTCGTGTTCGGAATCGTCAACATGGCGCAACAACCTCCCGGTGAGCGGTTGATCACGACATCCTTCGACCAAGGGTGGCTGAACAACAGTGTGATTAGCTCTCAGCTAGGCAAGATATGGAACCGCTCGTTCTCCAATCACACAAAGCATATCACGTGATCACGTGGTTTGGACGAGTGACGACTTCATCGTTTGAAGTTATAGATTCATCGTTGTGTGAGATTTGGCCATTTTCAACTGTCAGCGAAGACATTCTATGCTGAATAATCGAAAAGCATTGTACAGTTATGCAATAACTGGGTTTCGGAGATGTAGGAACCTCAGATATTCGTGGCAGGCTGATCCTAGATCCACCTCTTTGCCTCATTTCTCTTTTTTTTCCACTACAAGCATCAAGTAACCAAGAATGTTTTGTCGTGCACTACACAACTTACACAACGAGCAAGGCTCTCGAGATTTTCTAAGTAAGGAAACCAGGAAGTGACCTAAAACCCCTCAACAGTTGGATGAAGAAATTTCGTTTGACATTTGTCAGCTTGGGACCTGTCTTTTCAGGTTTTAGACTTACTTCAAAAGACCGCTTTGTTGTACAGTGCCGGTTTTTTTACTCCGTAATTTAAACGAATTTACACGAAATCCTAGTTGTGAAGTGCATCGATCCACGGAGATACTTTAGGTTTCGTGTGTTTGTCACACCCACGGTGTTGATACGCACAACCGATGCGCCGAACTGGATCCAGTTTACGCACCTCTACGCGCAAAAGGCCAACATCTCAACCGAGACACTCAAGGAGGATCGCATATTGGATTCACAAACAGAGAAACAAGGAACTCATTGGAGTCATATCAATAAAGGTCACAAGCCGGGACTCGGAAGGGCAAAGGTCACTCCAGTATCGACCAAATTACGATGGCAGGGAATGTCAAGCTCAAAGATCATGTGAGCATCGGCGATTGAGGACAGGATAACAGAGCAACCAACCGACCGAACAACTAATCGCGATCAGTGGCCATCCCCGGCTAGCAGAACGTATAGTAACACACACGTAACACTGCTGAACGCACAATCGCTAACCCAACGCTACGCACCACTACGCTCCCCAATAACGTACTGATGATGTCATCTCAGTTGATGATGAAACGTTTGCAATCAAATTGCCCAGCTCAGAGAACAAGCCAACCGACAACGCCTAGCATTTTTATGCCCCGTTGAATTTCGGTTCATCATTAATGTTCTGAAAGTCCCGTTTTACGTTCAGTATACAAGTTGGCAAGAGCAATACAGCATAATAACGTGTTTACCAAACACATTCACTGGCCAGAATATCGAAATACGAAGCGTACATTCGGCTACCTTTTTTGTCAGAAGCGCAAACAGCCAAGATCTGGTCGAACAGCATGGCTGTATGTTCATCTTTCCTCAGTCCACCAGTTTTGTCCATCTCGAAGCCCCATCTCTGTGAGATGAGGTCACAACTGTGCCATCTATAGCTTCACATCGATTGATTTATTGCAGTCAGGTTATGGAAATCACCATTGACTGAAGAGTTTGTAGCACCTCCATGGTGATATAGTGTTACTCCGCTAGCTGGCTACTTTCAGCATCCTCACCTTAAATATGTATTGATATAATTTAAACCATCGTTCGCATTGCGTCAACCTGTGTTTTGTGCAATCTGCTTTCAAACACTCATGCATAACAACGTTTCACAGCTCGTAATGAGCTGCACGTTCACTCAAGTGTAACTAATGCAGTCTGACTAGCAGGGAATTATTCTAGCTTAACCTTGCTGTCCCCGATTATAGGCATGTTAGTCACGGAAACATTCCATTCATTTATCATACCAGTTAACCCACCGTAAATTTTCAAAGTTTCCGCCTCTATAGCTCATTTGGGACTGCCTTACTGCTAGAAGTAGAGTATTTGTTTCTAACTATGTGATTACGAAGGTTCGCCAACCACGACATCCGCTCATCACAAGTGCATTTCTTTTCCTCAGATCCTTTTCAATAGGAAAAGATGAGGGATAACGAACATCTCGATGACCAAACGATGGTTACACCCAGTAGACTAAATGACCATTTATCAGAGCCGTTTGCCAGACTTACCGCAAGCCCTGCGCCAGTACTTTATGCCGATTGGTCAATTGTAACCCTTGGAATGTTCATCTTCTTGGACTAATAGTTTTTCAACACATATCCTTGAGGTTGAGAATAGTTAGTCCTTCCTGTTCTCACTGCGAGAACAACGGCTGTGGCGTAAACTTTCAGAGTTTGCCTAGCTTCCTGAATATCTCACCAAAGTTTGTGCTACATAGCTCAGTGTTGACAAAGCAATGGTGACATATTTCAAACCTTAGATGAACGGTGGTCATACATTGAGATATGCAGGACCGCATGTAGATTGTGACTCAGTCAGTGGGCTTAGAGGTTTTCGTATGATCGAATGGCTCGGGGTCGCGTGCCAATCTGCCGGCTGGCCTCTTTGAGGTCGCGGAGCCTGCGTGAATGTGCACTACTGACGGTGTTTAATCGACGCTGCAGTGAAGTTGAGCACTTTGTTTCTTTGGTGTGGACCAATTTGAAAAAGCTACCCGTGAAAGGAAGAAGGCGTTCAACGCGGAGTTGTTTATTAGAAACACAAACTGAACAGTTACAGAATATTGGACAGGAAAGTAAACCCTCATATGTATCTACAAAAACTGAATATCCATATTCCCTTTGAAAGCGTCTTCCTGAAGTTTCCTGGATATTCATTGACGGTTACTAAAATCCAAGCAAATGCTACGAAGCGAATCCACAAATTCCGTAATAGATCTCCCTTTTCAAGAGACACGAAGCGGATTTGCGAAAACACTAGCGTGTCTCATTAGTAATATCCATCGTTACAACTGTATCAGAGGTGGGGTTGTTTTATCGCGAGTGATGGGGATGCGTTTATGATAGATAGCTTGGCAGTTGAGGCTCAAACCTAATGAACTGAAGGTATGTGGTAAAATCCTGGTCATGGTATCCAGCTTATTCTTTTGTTAGCTTGTGCAACCTGGCATTACCTCCAAGCTCTCATGTTTCCTTCGAGTAACACATAGAAGCTGAGAAACGAAAAAATGTTACAAGTGAACGATTCTCACTTTTCTGCTGCTAGTGTGGATAAAAATTACGAAGGCATCAAAACAACTCGGGGGCGATAAAAGAAAACCCATCATATGTAACCAAGTGAAAGTCCCTGCGCGCGAATCAGTCTATCGACAACTTATGATGATCACCATGTCGCCAGGACAGCCTACCATTCACGCCGTCCGAAAGGTAAACATGTTCAGCCTGATCGTTCGGTTTTGCCCAGCGTCCGGTTATGGAACAATCGCCCTAGATGCCATTGATTCAAAGTCCAGAGTACAACAAAGCCAGACATGTGCATCACTGGTTAGCTCAGAAAAGAGTCGGTATGAGATCATCTTCTTTCCTTACAGTGATGGAACTGGAACAATGCGCGTATGACCGATGTGGTCAACTAGTCACAAACATTTAGGTTGTAAGAATGTCAGCTGTTGAGACGAGGACACTGTGGTGTTAAAAACCTATCGAAAATGGTGGTATTTTTACAATATCATCCCACCACCATTATTCACAGAGAAATGCCCAGCAATCGATAAATTTTAAAATTATTCCAGAAACAGCTCATTTAGCTCAGTGTGGTATCGATCGTGCCGTGAACAGGCCACAACAGTGAGTTTTGTTCATCAGATTTTTTGCACCTCAGCATGGCGTTTACTGACTTGTTGTTTCAAAGCCACTGGTCTACCAGTTCCTAAAGACCGTGTACAATGACAGCTCTTCCACGAGTGTTGCTTACAGGTTTCTTTACTAAAAAAGAGCGCTTGCCTGATGTAGCCTACAGAAAACTGAGCGAAACCCCCATGTTCGTTTCCTACCTGAAGAGTTAGAATTGCCAACTGTGATGTATTTGCCATAGATAGCTGATAGTAATCGCAGGTATGTTTACCAGTCCATGGGAGAACAACCGCTATAGGCACGTTATAAATCCAGCTTATAAAGGGCTTGCATTTCTCTAAGAGGTGCTGTCGATGGGGGGAAAAAAGAAACATATTCTTAGCTTTTTTATTCAACTTTGTAACTAAACTCATATCCATGAAAAGGCTTACTGATTAGAGAATTTGTGACTGCTGTATGCAGACCACTTCTTCAGCACACTTAACAGAACTGTCACCTTAAATTGCTGTACTTTGGTTTCTACCTTGTGATCTCCATTTGAAGCGGCTGTAGAAGGCTTCGATGTAAGGAAATGAGCCTGGTTTTCGAAGCATACGTCTCAGGTTCACCTTGGTCTGTGACTACCCACAAGTTGATCACCCATTTCTCCATAGGTTGTTGATCAGGTGAATGTTGATCTGCTCACCGAGCTTGGCAATATCGCTCTATCTCTTCATATAGCGTGAAAGTAAACCGTAGGTAAATTACGGACTCAAAATACTGTTATCATATAACTACGTGGGAAGAAAGCCGTTAGAATGAAGCCATCTAGAGCTGAACCGTACAGAAAGTACCGGGAGGAATTCAGCTAACCCTTGATGCGAACAAGCGTAAAGTTTGTTTAGCCTTCTGGCATTGCATTGCGAGCTGATTGGGAAAGACTAGTTGTTAGACGGTTATGGTTCTAAGGTATTTGACATGTGCGGGCTGGCTACTTCATGAAAAAAACTGGTCGTTGAGATAGGCAACATGGGCACTTCTAGGAAGGCCACATCTTCAAAAAAGTCAGCCACGTTCTCGAAAAAGTCTGGTGAAAATCGGTAGATTTATTGCTGGGCAAAGTTTCGCTTTGGACACAAAAGCTTCGTCAGGCCAAGTGACTAGGTTCCGAGGTTGATCGAGATTTAAGGCGTAAGGAGAACCAATCAGCTAAGTCAAGCTAAATCTCTGTTGGGTGTCGGCCGAGGGATTTTTGTGTGTTAGAGTGGTTGGGTCGGTGGGGAAACATACATGTGTTTGGGTCCAGCCTAGGATCTAGTTCGACTGGTTTGGTTCATCTGATGGTCCTTCTTGAACGTCGCTTGAACATTCTGTCCGTCTGTGTGGATGAGCTAGTGCTAAGGTAGCGATTATACACTCATTTGCAAACTAATTTGTTTTTTTCGAGAGACTCACCTGGGACCCAGCTGAATCTCTCGTTTGTGATGTTCTCAGGCGGATTTTCACCAACCTTATGAGTAGTACATTACAAAGATATAGTGCTAAGATAGTTGTGTAAGAGGGATGCTGTGACCTTCGGTCGGGTTGGGATTTCCACCCCTACTCCAAGTTTTTGGTAACGATTCTACGTGGATTGACAACCACACAGTCACGTGTCAACTCGGCTTATCTAAGACTGCTTTCCATACACTCGCTGGTTCCACAGCCTCGATTCTATTCACGCTGTGATCCTTAGTAATTTCCACCGCCTCGTCTATCAGCCACTGTGGTGTGAGTCACAGACCCCGTCTTAAAAACCTCCACATTCTTCAGATCTACCCTATTTCCCGTGTCTGAGGCATGTACCGCCACCGCTGAGTCTTTAACCAGCGTTTGGTAATCTTCTGCATTCCCCGGTGGTTAGTTTATCCTTCTTTTAGACTCACCAATTCTGGTGTGCAATTCCCTGGCAGATTGTCCTATGTAAATCTTGATGCAGTCGTTGCAGTTAATTTTATACACGAAGTCACCAAACGTTTTCGAAAACGATGACTACCCAATCGGTTTTAAGTGTTTTCCACGTGATTGAATTGGCCTAAATACTTTGGCGTTGCCCTCATCAATGTTAGCTCCTATGGAAAACAACGTGAAGTGTATACAAAACATAACACATAAGATTGGTGGGAAATTAAAAACTATCATCTAGCAGAAACCAACAGACACAGGAACCGTCTTAATCTACTCATCAGCACGTCACTCATCAGTACGCCAGTATTGTCTCATCGATGTTTCGTTGAGTCAGAGCGATGTGCACAGAAGAGATCAACTCAAACGCAGCTCAAATCGAGCTTGCCAACAGACTTCAAGAAATTGAATACCCAGTGAGTTTGATTAAGCGTCAACTAAGAAAGATATTGGCTCCGGTATCTAGACCCAGTGAGGAATGGATTAGCACATCAGTCATTCCATATAAAGCAGGGAAATCGGAGGTTATTCAACGAGCCAACATTCGAGGAGGCTCTTCCTAAGGGAAAAACGCTACGCTCAGTTTTGGTGCAACTGAAAGTTCCTCGCCGGTTGAAAGGACTAGAGACTTCGTGTATAAAATTAACTGCAACGACTGCATCAAGATTTACATAGGACAATCTGCCAGGGAATTGCACACCAGAATTGGTGAGTCTAAAAGAAGGATAAACTAACCACCGGGGAATGCAGAAGATTACCAAACGCTGGTTAAAGACTCAGCGGTGGCGGTACATGCCTCAGACACGGGAAATAGGGTAGATCTGAAGAATGTGGAGGTTTTTAAGACGGGGTCTGTGACTCACACCACAGTGGCTGATAGACGAGGCGGTGGAAATTACTAAGGATCACAGCGTGAATAGAATCGAGGCTGTGGAACCAGCGAGTGTATGGAAAGCAGTCTTAGATAAGCCGAGTTGACACGTGACTGTGTGGTTGTCAATCCACGTAGAATCGTTACCAAAAACTTGGAGTAGGGGTGGAAATCCCAACCCGACCGAAGGTCACAGCATCCCTCTTACACAACTATCTTAGCACTATATCTTTGTAATGTACTACTCATAAGGTTGGTGAAAATCCGCCTGAGAACATCACAAACGAGAGATTCAGCTGGGTCCCAGGTGAGTCTCTCGAAAAAAAACAAATTAGTTTGCAAATGAGTGTATAATCGCTACCTTAGCACTAGCTCATCCACACAGACGGACAGAATGTTCAAGCGACGTTCAAGAAGGACCATCAGATGAACCAAACCAGTCGAACTAGATCCTAGGCTGGACCCAAACACATGTATGTTTCCCCACCGACCCAACCACTCTAACACACAAAAATCCCTCGGCCGACACCCAACAGAGATTTAGCTTGACTTAGCTGATTGGTTCTCCTTACGCCTTAAATCTCGATCAACCTCGGAACCTAGTCATTTGGCCTGACGAAGCGGAACGCTGCCCAGCAATAAATCTACCGATTGTCACCAAAACTTTTCGAAAACGATATTTAGGCCACTGTTTCTCGCCGTATAACTGAACACTTGACTATTGGCTTTAATGGTACTACTTGTAAACTATGTGTAAAATATTGATATGGTCATAATATAGTCACTGTTTCCGAATCAGACCAGATAGCACTGAGATTTTTTTCTCTGAAAATCAGAAATTATCCGAATTGACACATGTGTTCCGTTGGAATCTAACCAAGCGCAAATAAAAACTCTAAAGATGTACATCGCTCTTTCAACTGGGGTTGGGAATTTCGGCATGCGGTTTCAACCAACAGCTAGACAGGATGTGTCAAAAGCCGTCGTGAACAGCTGTCCAAAGTTTTGTTGTAGAGAAAAAAGTGTACCGAAAATTCAAGCCTTACTCAGAGTGATTGATAATGCTGAAGGGTTTTCGATAATGAATTTCGACTGAAAGCAACTTTTTTGTGGAACATTTTTAATTTCAGTGTCTCACAAACAAAAGAAAAGGACAAAACTTGGAACAGCTTTGGTCGATCATTGAAAAGAAAGTATTTTATTGGTGAAGCTAACCTCAATGTACCACAAATACTTACATTTGCACAGTAGTTCGGTTTTAACAAGAGACTGAGTTGGATTCAGCTGAGTTGCTAGTTTATAATGGCTCGCTTTAACTGAATGTGCTGCAGCAGGCCTTGTCATACTTCGGTTGGTACACTGTCCGAGAAATCGCAATACGCCTTTGTTTACGAGCAACACACTACACATAAGGTTGCTGAAATCACAACCGGTTTCACTCTTATTCTAGCTCATCAGCTAGACATAGTTTCCGTCAACCACGCTTTCTAAATGAATCCAAAAGGTGCGCTCCATGGTGGTGAGGTCTGGTGCAGCACATTCAGTTGAAGCTCGCCATCATAAACGACAGATTCAGCTAGAGTCACTTGGGATTTTCATGTAAAAACCTAATTCGTTCGCAGACGAGATTATTTGTGGAAATCTATGCAGTCTAAGGACAAAAAGCTGCACTCTCCCCCTGAGCCCGAAGAAGGACGTAACCGGTCGTGGGCGGTCGAAGAGTTTTGGCAAATAGTATCGTTAAGTCTGGCCTCAAATTAGTTTCTTTTGTGGCTTGTTGCAGCCTACAAATTTTCGAATATTACTTGTGAAAGCAAAAAAAAACCCATACCAACCAACGCAAAGCTTTAGCTGTCTCCGTAGAAGTTCTCGCCCTAAAAGTGCACCACAGTGCGCGCCTAACCGCGGACCGACAACATTTTCTACTTTGGACGAAATAACTATCAAAAGAGGTCAGTGTATAGCTTCAACTCTACGCTTTTTAACGTATATGTTAACCGATTATCTTCACTCCAGATAAACTGGAACTTAGTTGGAAATTCGGGCAGTGATCACAGAGCAGACATTAGTTTAACGGAGAAAAAAGGATGATACCGAGTTTTTCGGAATATCTCAAACACAAAGTCGAGTATCTACGTCTGTTACGAAATCACAGGTTCGTGGGGAACGTGCGGCCGAGCGCATATCTTCATACCTGTTTGTTGAAACAGCGAGTTTACAAAGACGGACGGAACTCTATCACATCTTATACGATATACACTATAACACGCACGTACGATTAGTAAAACTCCATATCTAAAATAGTCCCCGATATCCTCCGCACAATTGATTGGCTGTTTTTAGGAAAGAAGTTTTATAACCTGTACGGCACACGTAATCCGTCGCTGGACTTTTTTTCTTGAAAAATAATCAAAGAGCTTCACTGTCTTTTCTGATTAACGCATACGCGAATCTCGCAGGCAGCGTCGAATGGCGTTCGTGTTTCATTGGAGAACTTTCTTCTCTCAAGTTCTCTTTTCAATGTTTCTCTCTCCCTCTCTTGTTAAATTGCATTCCTCGTGAGCAGGGTTCCTCTAGATGTGTTTTCCGGAAGCACTCGGTGGTGATTGGACTTCGATTTTGTACAAATGCAATTTAGTCATAAATTCTACATGATCCAATGTTTCCGGTTTCAAAACTGCACGCGAGGTTTGTATCGTAGAGTTAAATGAGGATGGTGTCTTTGCATGAATCAATGCCGAATTTCGCTGTTATTTCGTGCTGTCCCTCGTCGGTGAAAACTTTATGAAGCGCACCAAACTTTTCGCAGCTTTTGTCACAGTCATAACCAGTTGAAATTGAAAAATTCGAGAGACGAGTTAAACATTGTTTGGACTGACGAATTTTCACATTCGGAATCTCCGAGCTCAAAGTTGAGAAAGTTATTCGCCCATTGCCCTGTTCGACGGTCATAAATGCTTTAAAATTAGATTGAAAACTAGCGAAATACAATCATTTGTAAACTAATTTAGTTTTCCAAGAGACTCATCTGGAATCCAGCTGAATCTCTCGTTTGTGATGTTTTCAGGCAACGGAATGTGCTGCACCAGGCCGCCTCATGTTTCAGTCGCTACGCTATTCAAGATGTCGCGATACATGTATATTTGTAGTGCACTACTCATGTTACTGAAAAATTCGTCGACGAATTTACTGTGAAATGCTTCGTTCAGTTTGTTGACACGAGACACGTCAAGTGTCATTGCAGAGGGATTTTTTTTCGTTAGGTAATTGAGTTGTGCTTTAAATTAGTCTACAAAAGCAGACCGTCCGGCTCGTCACAGATTTCTGAAATGGATCGTGTCTGGTATGAAGCCGTATTTCTCTTGTATTTAACAATGAAACCTTATTACTAGGTTATTCATCACTTTATTCAACAAAGATTTCATCCAGAAAGCGAGTCCCCTCTATGCTAAAAAACCGAGAAGCATTGTACAGCCGTTTCATCTTTGTTGGGAATCACATCTAACAAAACTCAGACAGTTTCGAACCGACAACCTTCCGGTCAGCACTTGAACGTTTGACCATGAATGACCAATCAGTCGTGTGATTAGTTCTCACTTAGGAAGGACGTTGCGCCATCCATTAACGGAGCCCACATCACGCGGTCACTTATTGACTATCTCCCCAAATGAGGACTTCTCAGAACGAAGTTTCACACATCCTGTGTAAGTATCATTCATCTGAGGTGCCGTTTTAACTCAATGCCGTCGATAGTCGGTCAGTTAAACAGTCCGCCCACAAATCGAAAGTAAGCGGTTCTTAAACTACGTCTCGGAAAGTATTTATATTCCTATATCATCAGCTGCGTATCTCACCTGCTATACAGAGGTTTCAATTAATGGTATGATCACAGAATATATTTTTATGATAAAAAATAAGGGGTGTCTAGTCACAGTAATTTGTTGACTTCTGGTCAAAAACTGTTAGTAGTACTCACTACGAGATCTTTTCCTGAAGTAAGAAATACGAGCAAAAAGGGAGCGTTTTTGTCAAGTTAAATGAAGTAGTCATGGGAGTCTTATCAGGAGTTGACGGTCAAATTCTTTGAATGGCATGGTCCGGATTGCCGTCTCCTACTTGAAAATTTTGTGCACTACTGCATCAGTAGGACGGCAGCTCAAATTTTATCGATATTGTCCAATTTCTGGAAACCATCCTCACTCAAAACATGCTACAAGCAAGGGCTTGGCATAATACCATCTGAAGAGACGAGGATTTCAAACGTTTCGAATGTGGACCACGTAGTCAAAACCAAGCCAAGTAGCCTCCCTGCTATATTAACCGGAACACCGCGGAAAACTAACAGAATCGCTTCAAAACTTCTTGACATACATATCAGGAAATGCTTGAAATTTATGACCTGTTGGTTGGATCGATCGTTAAAAATACGTATGGACAGAACGATGCGTCTTTCAGGCAGTGCACTTTATGGGTCACCGAAATACCAGGATTGTTAACTACGTATATTCGGTTCCCCCAAAAGACAGCGTAAAAAATAGGTCTTTTATTAGGGATCGTACCTTAATGGGGAAGAATATTCCCTTTCTTGGTTCGCTATATTCTATCATTCAGTCTGCGAATCACAGTTCGATGGCTGGTTACGCCACTAGGCAGGTATAGTATCGTTTACACACACACACACAATCCTAAGACCAGCCCCATTTTAAGAAGCCCACAGAAGAATTTTACGTGTGCACAAGTGCTACATTCTTTCAAAAGATGTTGGGTCAAGAAATGTTGGCCAATTATACCTCGAGTCTTCGACTTTTGCTTCGCTACACATCACCCAACTAACGCTGTTTCTCATTAGTTTCAAACAAAAGTCTTTCCAACTTAAATGCATCCGAAGAAAGCGGATTTCCAACTTTCTAAGCAAGGTTGGTCGTTTTTTTCCGGTGAACCCTCAACATATCCGGTGATCAGGAATATATTTTCGCTGTCTTGGGGCTCGAATTCGTGACCTCTGACATACAAGCCGAGCGTGTCACTAGACCACACTTGCCGAACATGAGCTAGCACGTCCGAGCCGGCGGAGGGATTTGAATGGCTTACCCGAAACCCCGATCAATGACTCAGTAGCTTTGTTGGTTGTGTCGATCGATTGACCTACGGGTGGGTGGTTTTTGAAGGGAGAGAAGGAACACTTAAGAGGCTTCGTGAAAAATCAGTCACATCGATCAAGAATAGACACACTCGACTTCTCAGAAGTGATAAATAGGTTGTGGTTGGCACGTCTGGCAGTTGGAATGCCAGATCGGGCGAGTTCCGGTGACTTCTAATATGACTTCCACTTCGCTTAGGAACTCACCGGTATCATTTCGCTAGGGCCATGAAGAGAGTTTTCGGACATGACTGACGAGAGTTTGAAAACAATGAGCAAAGTATGAGCCGGTTGAAATCGGGGCAGATAATTCCGATACATATTTAGCAAGTCACGTGAAACCGACTGATGGTAGCGGGTTGAGATATACCCAAAGTCCGCAAAACGCACTTTTGTGTGTACAAAGCTGTGGTTTAAAAAATTGAGCAGAATGTAGGTTGGTCATGTTTATCCCACTTTTTTCAGCTTTTTTCCCTCAGGGTCAGACGCGTCTTGTCCGTGGAAAGAGCAAAAAATCTGCAAAGCAAATACTGTAGTGGAGCAAAAGGGTATTTTTCATGAAGATTAAGGCAAAACTCCTCAAAATGGATCATGATTAGGGAACTGTACGGTGGGCAAAGTTCACGTAGCCTATTCGTTTGCAAGGCAGCACTATAGGCGAATCAGTAATGGACGGATTACACTATTGTTATCAGGACCTCCCGTAGCGCGTCAACATTAATCCTATTATTGGTCAAGTGACGGACTACCCCAGACTACAGCCATGTACTCTCACAGAGTAATAAAAGAATGTCTGCAAATTAATACATCTTAGTTCTGAAACGAAGAACTGATGCACCGAAATCATCCCGTTTGTCTTCGGTTGGTACTTCCTATATGATCATGAGTAGCCTCTAACTCAGTGAGACCGGCTCGAACAAAGCAGTTTATGGCGTGCCACGACGTGTCGTCAAACAAACGACTATTCAAAAAAATGCACGTTTTGGATTTGCATTTGGACAAATTTGAGTACGGTTTCCTTTTTTTTCTGGAGAGAAACATGAAATCCCATGGCACATGAGTCATTCTTTTGAGCAGACCTCAAATCGGAACTGTTCGGCAAGTATGAGCGAGCTTGTAAGCGACGTTCATGTTCGAATTCCATGCTCACACCACCTGAAGTGCACTGGCGTGCTGCACGATCAAGGATACTTTTCAGACTTTACGGAAGAAGTCATACTTTTGAATGAAACTGTTCACGAGTTTGCTGCAAACACATTGACAGTCCATGAAGGGTTTTGTCCTTTCTTGGGCTCATCAGGTAGGTACAATCCTCGAGTCTCCCTCGACCTCATCTTTTAATTGAACCGAAATCCTACGCAGTTGACGAATTTCATTCGTTTGCGCATCAAGGCTAATAGCCGAATCTCAGCCGAATGACTGTTCTGGTTGTGCTTTCGGGGAAATTTCAGCAAACTTTTTGACAGTTTTCCTCAAAAAACATACCGCTATATCTCAGGCAAAACTCCCATGGCAGTCTTTAGACAGTACGCTCAGTTGAAGACTTATTAGTGCACTGTTGATGATGGTAGTAGTAAAATTCAGAAGGTATATACACTAATAAAAGTTCTTACTACGGTTGACAGTAGTGGGTTGCAACACGTATAAAAATGGGAGCAAGTCAAAAGAGGAAAGTCCGGACGGCGTGAATGTGTTTTCTCCGCAGTATGGCTGCTACACGTGTTCCATAGTTATCCGTGGACTTGTGGAGAATGGTTGAACTCCTGCTCCCTGCGCGCGCGCGAGTCTGTGTGCTGACTGTGTTCGGTTTCCCTAGATGTAGGTCCGTTTGCGTGTATTCTGTCGTGTCAGTACATAAGCACATGAGCACACTCACTAGACGGTACAGACAACCGTTGTCCGATGAGTCGCCTCGATTTGGCGTGGTTTGTGAGTATGAAAAAAAGACAAGTCTTGTGATCCATTGAGCGACTGTGAGCTGAACAGTCAAGTACGTGGGTGACTGGGTGGCTACACATTCGGGTTCTCATGAGTGAATTAATCGAGTCCCACATGCTAAATGCTTTCGGATATCGCCGTCAAATTTCGTTACCCGGAATTATCAGCTGTCCCCGTTATTTGGAGGAAACTAAGTGATTCAGACAACATTTTTCTTGAATACTGGATTAGGGCTGGCTTTGAGGCGCCGAAAATGTTTTCCGCTTCATTAGCCCTTATCCCCGCCCTACACAAAGTTCCTCGAAATTGAATGTTCTTTTCACACCATCTGTTCACGATGCTTGAATTGACAAACCACAGGTTTAACTCAGTGTTTCGTGTCAGTGCGATTACGTCTCGGAATATTTTCACAATGGGACTATTTACGACGTGGTGTGCGACAACAAAGTTAGAAAAACGCTGAAGCAATTATTTTTAAACTGTTTTCAGTGTAAGTTTACGGACGATCGACGATTTGTTGTGTGTCAGTTGCGGCAGTAAGTATGGAGCCATCCGAAAAGCTAATGCTCTCTCCACTGGCGGAAGATGGCTTTGTAACCTGAAGAATTCCACATGGGATACACGTCCAAAGGTGGCTTATTGCTAGGCGTCATTAACTGAGTTTGTGGCCTTTTTAACCTTCGCTGCATGGCGGGCTTTCTGTAAACCCAAAATTAAGCGCCCAAAATCGTCCAGCTCGATCAAGGAATGTGCAAATGATAGTTAGGAGGTCAAATTGAACTCAGCAAGAAAGCAGCAGGGTTAAAAGAAAATCAGTTACTGATGACAAGCTGTTTGTCTCATCAAGTAACCCCTTAAAGGCCTGACCAAGAATCCACGCCCGATTCTGGCGGTGCGTACTCTCATTATATATTTGTGGGAGTTTGAATGTTTACTTTTCGATTTACTTACTAACCGATTGGAGTGTTTGATTTCCAACTCAACGCAACAGGAAGATTAATTAATTGTTACTTCCAAATGCGGATCCCTGTTCACTCCAACACCCAGAGTACAGCAGAACTGACAAAAACAGCTTTCCATACTTCATAAATTGAAAGATATAGTGCACTTTTCCACAAAAATTCTCTGCGGGATTCTGTGTGCGTAATAATTGCAGTTTTTAACAGTTGGTCCGAGACCTTCGGCTCGAGTTTGAAATTCCCTCCTGTCCCAGTTTCTAGGCAGTTGAAATCTGTTATCTTCTTGCACTTGTGTCCACTGGTTATCATGTCCCGGATGCCTTCAGCAAACGACTTAACTCTCTCCTTTGTGATAACCATTTGGGGATAACGAAATTTGACAAAAACGCACTGACCCTTGGGCTGGTTGATTGCAGTTTCATCATTTGTTAGGGTGTCATCTTCAAGTGTGACAGATTGGCTAAGCCCCGTTGATTGGTGCTGAGCCAGTGTGTAGGCCTTAAGTGATGTTGTGCTCGTATGACCTTGAATTTCAATTGGTCGCTTGGATAGCGTATGCTATTGACTGAGGAGCTGACTCATTTTCTGATTAATCGATAGCCGGCTGATCTTTGATCTTGGCCTTGTGATTCGCCCCGGTCATCCTTGCCGCGTCAGTCCCTCGGTTGTTTCATAATCCACTTATCTGACAGACAATTTCATTTGATATATCCGGTCAATGTGACGACATTCTGCTCGTGTATTGATTGGTGTAATTTGTGTGCCTGGTGTTTGAGGCTGTAGTGGACTCCAGTCTCTCCAGGATCTTTTCTACCTATCTTGTCTTTCCAAAACAGCCTGAGTCTACGGGTCTGAACTTGGGCTTTTCCAGATGTGTGTGTATTAAGAAGGAGGTAGAGAATCATATCCACTGATTGCTGCATTACGATTCGCCTTCTGTCAGTCACGATCATGATCACTATCATTTTTGACAGTAGAACTGGGTGCGAACACTGATGCCTGACTGCCGTCACGAAGAGAGTGACGGCTTGCACACCCCCATAACCCACCAAGCTATAGTGGAGAGTGCAAGGGTGACACTTACAAAGCCTTCTGTGGGAAGAGGTCCAGTCTTCTTGTCCTCCAAAGTGGGGGGTTCAATATATGTAGCAAATTGCTTCCTAAAACTTTGGACTACTCTTAAGGTTTTTTGCCAACTACCGTTGCTTTTCCGTTGGGTGTTCGAGTCAAAGGCTTTGGTTAAGTATCGCAATCGTCCACCAGACTGGGTGTCTGCGCTATGACAGTATTCCCACAATTTCTGTCCAATTATGATAGCTTATGCATATCATTCCGTCACGAACAGACTGTACCTTGCCGTGGTGTGACGCTTTGCGCCCCTCAGCGATCCATTGAGCTATATACTGGTGAGGTGCCCCCGCGATATTCAGAGTCTCCCATACCAGGTTTGTCAACGGTTAGAGCTCTGACGAACACAGTCTCCTGGCCCTCCAGGTTGGGGGTTGAAACATGTGGCTACGGAGTTGGGTTCGAACCAGGGACAATCTGGTCAAGACATTGTTGCGCTTTAACTACCAATCTATGTCAAGTACGTACGTTGTATAGAATATAGGTCTCTCTAGTAATTTTCAGAGGCATTTAAAACCTTTTTATGTGTACTCAAAAACAAAATTTCGTAAATTTTTCTCAGTGCATGTAAAGAATAGGTTTGAGGAATATGAATCTCCAGAAAGCTTAGATTACGATGTCTCTTGCCATATTTGTAAGAGAGACTTCAATGGAACAAAAAACAGTATAAATGTAGTCACAAAATCGACATTAAATTTGTCGTTCATTTTGAAGCCCGATGCACCTAACCCAAACCAAGATGGAGCAGTTTGATTGATTACACTTTAAGGAGCCGAATTGATAACTGATATGTGAATCGCTACTGGACACTTTTAAAACCGTGTCGATGTGACAGTGTATACCGCGAGCTGAAGAAATCATCTGTTAAACAAACTGTTCAACGCTAAAAAGTCTGCCATTTTTAGGAAAGAAAATGTCAGTTCAACTTGTGTACCCATATTTCAGAACTAACGAAGATAAATGTTGCACTTGGAGATGAATTGACATAATAAAAGCGCGGTTGTTTTTTTATCAGATTAGCGAATGAAAAGTAAAAAGGCGCGAAGGTTTCAACGTGACTTTGAACGTCCTTTTGTGGTACCTACACGGAAAATGTAAGCTTTTGGCTCAAACTCAGTCATTATATATATATATATATTCGAAATTGAAAAGAATAATCAGTCCTGGATGTACGGACCACTGGATATGTGGTATGTGTGTGTATATGGGAGAAAGGCACCCACCGACCGAATACAGAGTTCCCACAATGAACGTCCTGTGAACCACAAAACATGCATTCGAACTTTGACCTTCCTATTGCAGAACTCAGACGGGGAGAGGCAAATCAACTCTATTGTGTATCTCAAAACACTGGATATCCAAGAAGCGTTGCTATTAGAAGCTTAGAGAAATAACTCCCCGTCAACAAGAGGAGCATCTAAGTCACCAAACGAGGGTGCTGTGTCTATGAACAAAGTATCTATCCCGCAAAAAACCCCAAAATTGCAACCAAAAATTGCCCAGTGGGTTTCAAGCGTGTGTCACGCTACCTGACTGGGAAGTCCTGACTTGCGGGTCAATTGGTCGTCACAACCAGGACAGTTACTGGGTCGTCGTTCGATGAGTCGGGCACACCAGTCACATCACTCAAGCATGAACACGTAAGCCTGTTCAGACATGAAAATTCAGGTGCGAAAATCAAATATTAATTTTCTTGAAATAATGCTACTCTTTCTGCCTGGTCACGTGGTATCTGCCTTGTCAGTAGTGAAGAAGAGCGACGTCAACACCTCCTTAGCCTGTTCTCTTATTCAACCGGTTACGACCAACGGAATGCAAACCGGATCAGCTTGGTATATCAGAAAGTAATGCTCTGCATGCAATACACTACTGATAAGGTTGCTGAAAATTCTTCGACATGCCACGACCGGTTTCGCCCTTCTTAGGGATCATTAGGTAAGTGCTTCCGCCAACCTTATGTTCTATCTAAAACCAAATTGTACAAAGTTAACCAGATGCACTCATCCGCATACCAATTTGGTTTTGACGGGGTACTCATTTGGAACCAAGCTAAATCCCTCGTTTATGATGTTCAACGTATCACGTCTGTAGAATGTACTGCGACTTCTCGAGTATTGTGCAAGCTGAAACATGAAGCGGTCTGGTGCGGCAAATTCGGTCGAGTAGGGGAATCATAAACGAGTGATTCAGCTGGGTTCCAGATGAGTCTCTCGTCAAAACCAAATTGGTAAGCAAATGAGTGTATTTCGCTAACACACCGTATTGGTTTTAAGCAATTGAGGAAAACAAGATAAACCTCTGATCTAGGAGTTCTGCTGCGTGATGTTTTCAAGTTATCGTGTTGATGAGTGGGCAACCTCAAAACTGTAATGGACTGCCACTGTCAACGACTCACTCTGAATCAGCGGCCAGAAGTCGCAAAACGGAGTCGAAATTGAGGACCAAACGAAGAGCACTTTCACAGGAATTGGAAGCGTCAGAGTCATATTTGTACGGAGTGCAAAACTCAATCTCCAAATTATCCTGTTGCACACAAAGTCATACTCTGTGCCATGATTTTTCTCGTATTATTCCATTCAGTCGGACTACCGTTTTCCTGAGCAGCACTCAGTTGAACAACGGTCGAATTTCGATTGTGAGGCTTCAAACTACAGATTGAATTCCTGTGATCGGACAGTAAATCGACGGTCGTCATTTATCAGGAGGTTTTTGTATGCATCCCTCCATTTAAGTGGACTTTCTCAGAGTCTGTAAAAACAGGTGGAAACTTGTCATTGAACACCCACCTGGAGTCAGGCGTATTTTTTCATCAACAAAGACAAAATACGTCAATTCTGTGTTTAGTTTGGGAGTAAGAAATGCAGTCTACAAAAGTTTGATGATGGAAGAGACAGAGCTTAAAATCGTACAAAATAAACGTTTTCTGAAGACCAAGAGAACTGGGGAGGAAATACTGAAATTGGATGGATCCAAATTGACCTGAAAGCATCGTGACAAGTGTTGCAGGACTCTAAACAGTTAGAGTGAATGACCATCATAATTTTTCTCGTAAAAAGTCAGAAATTGTGTATGCATTCATGGAACTTTACTGGCGAATGCGTGAAAGGTGAAAGAGAAAGGCGTCCACTGGACGAATAGTCCCTTGAGCAATTTGATTGCCCAACACTGTTCCACCTGTCCGGGGGCCAGCCGTCCCTAACAACCGAACACCGCATCTTTTGTACGGATGTATCACGTGCAGGACACGGACCAAGCGGGGGCATGCCCTGATTGGTCAGAATGCCAGCCACTCCGAGTCGAGCATCTTTGACTCGAAGCTTCTCGTCTTCTCACGAAGATTCTGGCACGGCCCTGTGGAGCACTGGCTACCCTATGAATACAGTTGTAATAATTTTCCTTTGGGCTTTGTAGAGCTACCGTACCTTTTTATATACCATAGTGGGCGGAGAAGGAAGCCAAGGATACAGAGTTGCACTACCGTTCAGCAAGCACAACACCACCGGTGGTTCACATTATGCTCGTTTGGTCTAATCAGCCGAGCTACCATCATCAGCTTTCAGCAGTGCCATCGTGTGTACCTACTGCGGTAATTTTGTACATTCAACTAGGGACGAAAATAGTCGAACACATTGATCGGAACACTAACCGTTCGAACGTTACCTCAGTGTATGCCAAAGAATTCGCTTTAGGGGATGCGCAAGCAAGCATCAGTTTCGATTAGCTGACTGTAGAGAACAGGGCTAGAAATCAGCTGCAGCTGGGAAATAAGGTTTCTTCGAGACCATCTACTGGAAGCATCAAATCTGTCATTGCTGGTAACAGGCGTGAAAATCTAGAGTTGTTGTCATGACCTCTGGATCTGAATGAAGTATTTCGGACTGCCGCGATTATACTGGATTATGAGTTCCATTGACTTTAAATTGAGTTCAAAACGAAACACGAATGTATGCACACATGGACAGCCATAAGATAAGAAATAAGATCTCACGGAGGCAAAAAATCTGCAATATATCTGAACGAAGGGCACCACTCGATCAAATTGTTTCTCGTGGACTGTGTTTGGTGGGCCAATGTAGCCTGCAGGCCTCCACAGGTCCGTTTGGTGGACACCGTCAGGGGCCTAATAGTAACCGTCTCAGCTCGTTCCAGTGCTCTTAGAAAAATTTAATGGCACCCGGTAAGCAACCCTGAGCACTTTCAGCCGACTGGTTGGGGGATGGCACCAATCAGAATAACGGCAATCGCACTCTGAACAGTCACACAGCTAATCCAGTCCATGAGCATCTCGGCTTGTTCCCATCAATTCTTTCGAGTAGGCAGCAAATCGTGGGACTGACGCAGTTTAATGAGCATCAACAAACGATTGAGTAGAACAGAGAACTAGCAATCTATACAAGAGCATCCGATCACAATTGAATGGTATCTTTGACTGGGTTTCACTGAACGACCGTTTTAAACCATTGGTTGAACAAAGAGTCAAGGCTTCGAAAGACATACCGTTCCTAAAAAAGGCGGATTTAGGGGAGAGCTTCATCACGACTAAACGGCTTTTTTGAGATTCAACTTTTATCTCGTAAACTGCTCTGCAAGTCGGTTTTGCCTCACGAGAAGACGCGGAGGAGCATCGAAACAAATAGATGCACGTTGATTTGATAAATGTCTGATCCACCGAACGGTATATGAAAATTTCAAATTTTGTCTCATCGATGAATCACGTCATCCAAACGTCCATCTAACATTCATGAAATTTCGAGCTGTCACTTCGGAATGACAGATTCATTCTTGTCCGCTAGCTTAGCACACAACGGGCAACTGGCATGTACTTTTATCGCAAAATGTCCCACAGAAATACGGTTTGACGTCATGAGTGTCAACTGATGCGTCTGATGAAGTTGACGCGTCCCAGTTTGTTGGCAGTTTGGGGGAAATTCGCGGATTTTGACGGAGATTTTGCCCTGTACCGGAGAAGTGGATCTCGGCTTTTCAGCATAGATTAAATTCACTGACAAGATTAAAATTGCCTTTTAGATTCTTGTTCAACCTGTCTACAGTTTCAACCGCAAGAACGATTTGCTGCTCTGGATACACTGTATGAAGTTTTCCACAGATGCGTTACAGAGATCGCTCCACAGAGGTTGCACTGCAATTATTTCTCGTCAGTTTCGACCAAGCTCAGCTAGTAATGCCATCAGCCTCCAGTTCGACCTCTCTCTCATATGAGTAGCACAGTTGAGACTCCTCAAATGGCACTTATCACGAGATAGCCTGAAGGAAACACACGTCTGTATGCAAATGGAAGGAGATCGTTAGCTTTGAAAGTCCACCACTGTCAAGAGGAAACTTCACCGAAATCTGACTGCCGCAGTTGCCTCGTGTTTTGTTTTGGCCGTCTCAAAAGACCTCTGAATACATCAGCGAACATTCGAAATTCCACACGATTATTGATTCACCCGTTGATGAAATGAACTCATCACAGAGTTCTCTGCTATCTGATTAACAACTATCAAGGATAAGTAAACGTGGGTGATTCCAGTCAGTCCCCGTAGGACAGCCTAGTGACGGTACATTCAACCGCAGTAGACGTTAGGTATGAGTACATTGTCCCAGATGGTCTCAGTTGATCGACCGATTCAGAAAGGGTTAATAAATGAGACATGGAATGTTGTTCACAAAATGCTACGTTATTTGGGAAGGCCATCAGTGAAACTATCGCCCTTTATGGTTTGTAAAATCCTCTAAATGTAGGGGGCAGATCAAAAGTTTTTTAGTGTATGATGAGACAAAAGAGAGATGAAGGATCAAGAACTGAATCTTGAAGAACTGGAGGCATTCAGCTTGGATTTTTTACAATTCGCTGGTTCGTAATTTGGTCGATGAAGTGACAGTATCCTATTTCCATAGCCAGTTCGTCGTCCACTCTTCATTAGCAGGAGTACTGCATGTGCCATCCGTTTAGATGGTACAGTGTTCAGTAGATCAACGCTTAAAGTCCTATGGCTACCCAGTACTAGGTTCCGAGAGTTCCGACCACTCTAGAGGTGGCTCGATTGTAATATCACTGTGTCTGAACTATGAGGTGCGTCACCAACACACTTAAGGTATAACTTACGACTGGTACAAGGTGAAAACTCGCAAAAAAAGCCATTTTAACGTTTGACCAACCCGGCTTCTTGGTGCAGCCACATCAAGGCGTCGCACTATGGATAGGCCGTTGTGTGAGCAAAGTGCTGTCACAGACGTTACCCAGTTTGGTGGTCACATATCCGGGCACAATACAAACGGAAATCAGGTAGTCGCGTATCTCGACGTTGCGTATCTCCCAAGCGCTCTGCCTTCTTGGTCTGCAGCAGCGTTCCCGTAATAAAACACACACATAGGATAGGACAAGACTCAAACAGAATATACCTTTCGTAATACACTGAGGAATCTCGCCCCATGGTTGCACAATACCCTAATAAGAATCTGAAAAAATGACTGGGGCATACATCACAAACAGAGCATCGGGACGAATATGACTCAAGCCGCTCCAATAATGTTAACCGCAGATAGATAGAATGAAAGAATGAGAGACAAAGGAGGCAATGGAAGCGATTGCAGGATCTTTGGACTGATGACAAATTGATCCGCATGGTGGAGAGGTGAGACCTACATCATGAAGTCGGTGGTTTTGATGCCAGACCATCAGGGGCACAGTCATATCTGTCAAACTCACCCGGGTTCCAGGTGAGTCTCTCGCAAAACCGAATTAATTTGCAAATGAGTGTATTTCACTAGGAACGAAGCTTTGTTTTATTGTGCAATGTGGTCCGGTGAACTGATCGGTTTCGGCTATCTTTGCGCTAATTGCATTCGCCAATTCACGCAGGCTAGAGATGGCATCTTGGAAAAAACTACAAAGTGTATATCTTAACGAGTGCGCACATTTGACAATCGAGAATATTCAAGTGATTTTATTGACGTCTGAGCAATTGCTCGTGCATATCTGAGTGGGATAACCAGGCGTATAACTAACGTATAGGGTGTATGAGTCGCATGGATGGGAGTCCAGAAATTTTGAAAGTAACTATCGCCTTATATTGGACGTGTGATGCGAACAGGTAGTTAACACACCTGGAGGTGCCTTGATTTTATTATGCAACTCACAACATACAAGGCTGCTGAGAATGTCTGGACGAAGTTTTCAACCTCTTCGAAACTCATCAACTTGGAGAAGGTCTTGAACTTTGATCAACCACCTGTTCCACTTGAACATTAAATTATGCAACTACAAACCGGAAGTAAATAACTGTTGTCAACAAACCGATATGAATCTATTGTTTGTGGTATTCTCTTGAAGAATTTGATTATTTGATGAGCCGTGAGACTGGCGAAATCGGTCGTGGACTGTTAAGAACTTGTACAGCTCTCCATAAGTAGTGAGTTGTCAGGATAACATATTTCGATGTCTCAAAATTCGTGAAAACTGAAATATGAGGAGACTTTACTGCGCAGTTTAGAACACTCTCGGATGAAGAGTTAACATATGTCGAAGATGAGCGAAATACACTCATTTGCACACAAAGGTGGCGAGAGGTTTATCTGAAACCCAGCTAAATCTCCTGCTTACCAAAAGAAATTGAAATGCAAATGAGTGTATTTATCGGAATCGGTCCAATGTGGATTCAAGTAAAACGTAAGGTTGATGAAAACTCCGGACTGCGCCTACCTGATGAGCCTCAAGAAGGGCAAAACCGGTCGTGGGCTGTCGAAGAGTTCCCGGAAAACTTACGAGTAGTGTCCTGTGTGTAAACATACCGCGATATCTCGAATATCGTGTCAACTGAAACACGAGGTGGCCTGTGTTCAGCATATTCATTCGTAGAATATCATAAACGAGAGATTCATTTGAGTCTCTCGTGAAAACCAGATTGATTTGCAAATGAGTGTAGTCCCCGAAAACAGTCCAATTTGGGTTCAAGTAGAACAAAATTTTGTCGGAAACTTGGGGACTGCGCCTACCTGATGAGCTCCGAGAAAGATGAAACCGGTCGTGGGCTGTCGGAAAGCTTTCAGCAACCTTGTGAGCAGTTTCCTTTACGAAAATATACTGCGATATCTCGAATATAATGCAGCGTATTTGTTTGAACAATATCCTATACGAAAGATTCAGTTGCGTTTTCCGCGAAACACAATTTATGTTGCAAAGTATGTTTTCCTTTTCTCAACTCTTCCGTAATTGTTGACCGACTGATCATCTGAATAGCTACACGGTGCATGATATGGGCTATTATACAACGATTTTTCACCTTAGGTTTTGATGACTGTTGCCTGAATTTGAGTAACCTATTAATATATTGCTATTAAGAAATTGTCAGGATGCAGCTGTGTAAATAATGGTTTGAAGAACGGACGCCATATTGCGAAAAAAAGCGTTACACGATGAAGAGCACCTTTTGTACAATGGATAACATGAGGAAAACAGTAGGAAAATATGTGGAGGACAAAGGAGTCGAACTGGAAACGTCGTTATCAAAGTGATAAAAATTCAACTATGTGGAGCGTTTGAAGTACATTGGGTTACCTACATGCTTTTTTGACATCCAATCGTCTGTTCTACAAAATTTCGAGTGCAACTAAGACACATGTGAGCTGGCTAGGCGCTTCATACTTCCCTTTCAGCTTACTTCATCATTCATATCAAGATCGCGAACTCTAAGCTCGTTTCTGCCTTTTTCCGTGGTATCTATTCTGTCAGGTTTTCCTGAAGCCAAAGGAACTGTCTCGAATCAATCGGTTTCCATCCAATTTAGAACATGACGCTTGTTTTTTCTTGCTGTCGAACGTGAGTGGTCTCCATGAGAGGTTATCACTGATCTTGGATGTAAATCATTTGCCACGTGTTCATTTACAAAAGGACATTCATACATCGAATACCTATATTGAGGTTTAACGACAACTCGGCGGCTCACACTGGCTGATTACACGAAAGTTGCCAGCTGGGGCTACGAAAGCTTGTCCACTTTTCATTCGTAGTTTTTATGAGCATATTCGTATCCGTTGAATTTCCACACTACAAACCACTGCTTGGCCTGTTTTTGATCATGTGATGAGATATGCTCATGGTTATTTTCTTTCCTTGCAATAAATTACGATTAGTTTGAAACTACTCACAAGGTTGCTGAAAACTCTTCGACAGCCCACGACGCCGTTTCGCTGTTCTTGGTAGGCTCATCAGGTAGACGCAGTCCCCGAATTTTTCGTCAACCTTATGTTCTACTTGTTTTTGTTTCAACAGTCTCAATTTGAACTATTGTCAACATGAATCATTTATTTGTTCACTGATTTATACACTCATGGGATGCACCAAGTGTTCACGAAGATCATTTCATGACGGGGGAATTCAACGTTTTTTCTAAAACGAAGTTTTTGAACACAAACGGTCATCTGATTAGGCCAATCAATTGAAGCTCAAGACAAGACAGTTGCCTCTGCACACCCACCAATCCACTATTAGAACGTAACTCAATCGAATGAAAAAACATCGACCCGTCCTCTTACACCGTGTGTGATGACCACTCAGCAGCAATGCACGGCGGAAATGCCCAGCCAAACAGACGTTAATTTGCGCCATCTTGAACACGAAAACAAATGACGGGAAAACCTTGTAGCCGAGGGAATTGATAAATGGGTCTAGTATGTCTACCATTGTTTACAGCTGTAACTACGTTCCTGCTTAGTAAATATTCTGGTACTCCTCAGGACTTAATGGTTCAGACAGCCAAATGTTTCTGGTTCATCCCGGTCTATGATTAATGCTCCCAGAGTTGTGTTCATCAGTAAATACAACATGGCGAATCGAACTCCTGGAAATTGTCGAAACGAAGCTTTTAACAAATCAGGCTCTGAAATGGTTTGAATGCCACCCACTAGGGTGGCATTTCCCAGCCTGACGTCAGCGCAAACAGTCTTTCATGCACCAGTGAAGACTTTGTTTAAAACCTGGTCACTCACAAAACAAACAAGAGGAGATCTAAATGTCATTTGCGATTTCAAAGAAAAGATGTATGGTGTGACGATTTTCCGAATAGAATGTATCAAACTCGACTACGTTGAATCCTTGAATAGTACTTCGATTTCATACCAATGATTTCTGAAAGACAAACACTTCATATATTCCGCAGCATGACATTCTTGCTTACAGGCTTCGATTCGTACTGAAGGCTGACATTAGTATGACTGCACTTCAAATGTCCTGATGTTCCAGTAGTCAACAAGGCGAATTGCCGTTTTGGCGACCAGGGTTCGAGTCCGTGCCAGCTCCAGTTCAGAACGCTATTCACATCCTACCCGGTCAATGAAAAGTCTGTATGGCTGCAGTTGCGCGCAAAAATGTGCACGACTTAGAGCAGAGAACGGAATTTTAGACACCTGAATCCTGGTAAACAAGGCTCACCAGCTGTGAGAACATAAGTGTTTTGGTCGAATTGCGTTAACTCTGCTTGCACCCGAGGGATCTTTCATATATGATAAATTTTGAGCAAATCGCACTTTGTTTTTTTCAACACGTTGTTTGGAGTATTCTAAAAACTTCTTAAACAATTCGGAAAGCAACGTTAATGTTAGAACATCGATTCGTACATCGAATGTACTCTGACGCCTTGGAAATTACACTGTAGTGAAGCTTGCTTTTGAGTAACCGTTTTTCGCTTATGGTGAACGCAGTTAACTGCAAGTTATGGGTGTCACAGAAACTGTTTTTGAGCTGCTTGCTGTAAATACTTCATCAGGCACCCTGGGCTCGTTCCGACAGCCAGCAGAATATGCTTAATTTCGACCAATCGTAGTTCAAGGTCATAGAAGACGATAGTGCAATTTTTGTGTAGATGTAGCCTGTCAAACGTTGAGCTGAAATGGAGTTGTCGAAAACCGATTTTCCTCGATAGGGTTTACCTCAAGTATTTGAGTCTCGGTCATCTGTACGGCAGATGGAAATCGATCAGGTGATCTTGAATTACGATCGGTTAATGGTGGGGTCCGTATGTGAGTGACACTCACACTGAGTGTACCAACACATGTTTGTGCGTACGTATGTGTATTCCTATGTTTACGGATGAACTCCATTGTGTGTGCGTGTATGAGGACACAAGAGCATGTACCATTGACGGAAAAAACTTTTGGCAAAATGAAGCCAAACCTATAAAAATAAGTGAAAATTTTACAGTCTTCCACATTCATTTGCGTACCGATTTGGTGTTCTATGAGAGTTCTTGAACAATGAATTACGTCTACTTGATTTGTTGCTTTACACTGATTTTCTAATCAATAATTTCTAAACGAGGTAACTGGTCAACTAAATGCCTTCTGAAGAGCCGTGTTCTTGGCTGACGTCACATTGCGTAACTTACATCATGAATATCGCTCACCCTGACTGACTATAGCTTTCCCTCTCCACTTAGGTTTCCTGTGCATCACAACACGGAACTCACAGTCCTATCGTGGTCGTCCTCCTCAATTTTGATGCCATTGAAAAGAAGAGGGCCTTCGTTGCGGAAAACGCCAACTGAACACATACAGACTATCGGACAGGGAAGCAAAACTCTCATATGCATCTTGTTTATAAAAACTGAGTATCCGTCTTCCTCTCGAACGCGTCTTCCCGAACTTTCCTGGATACTCATTGATTGTCACTCAAATGTAAACGAATGCTACAAAGCGATTCCACAAATTCCGTAATAAATCCTACTTTTCAATAGACGCGAAGCGGATTTATGAGAAAACCACCTACTACTCGCACGCTTCAGTAGTATCTACCGTTGCACTAGTATGCGTCCAACAAGTTCACAAGTATAAAAACAATTGGCATGTAGAAGTTATTCAAACTGCTTAACCAAAAAGCTCCATTTTGTGGAAACAACAAAATAAACGACCGCCTATATAGCAGCTCCTCAGAAGTTCTACATCACGGCCTGGGTCGACCAAAGAACAAGCTGGTAATAATATGTACCCCAACTGAAATTTGGTTATCACGATTCACTGGGGAGCGATCAGCATTATCCTTCCCCTGAGCGAGCATCGGTCTTGGTCAAATCTGAACACAACAGAAGGCATTAGTGTGGCGTAGATCTGGTACGGGTCCAATTTCAGACAGAATCAGTAATTACTTGATCAGATGAACTTTTGGGAGGTTCTCTTTTCAGACGCAGGTTTGCCGTGGCTGTTGATGTTGGGTGTCCTGACTGACTCATTGCAACAACCCCAAGTCACAAGTTCTGCCGAAACGTCCTCTGATTGGTGATTTTTTTCACGCTTCTCAGTACTAAATAATATACAATAAATAGCTCCCCTATTGAGTGACGACAGTTCCTCTACAGTGACTGCTTATGGTCAAATTCGTCTGGTTCATGTTGTGGCCCATAAAGAGTTAGTTTCCATTTTGCTGGCAGCACTCATTCACGACGTGTTTTGTCAATGAGAAAAATTTGATTTACTGCAACCGAGAACTGAAAGTTTTACCTTTCGTATTTTATCAGCATCCGATTCCGGACTGGAACTGAATACGATAATTGTTCTGAAACGATGTTCTGCTGTTCTGGTTCGAACATTTAAAACCTGTCACGTTTCCGCTTGCAAATGAGAGATGCCATATATCAAACGAAGCTAATCAGTTTCTTCTGAAGGACCCAGAAGTATTTTTACCCCTGTTCATATCCATTAGCGGCGCGCTCATCTCATAAATTTCCGCGGAGCTTCAAACCCTGGAAATTCCAAACGGTAGAAGACCTCGACAACGAATTCTTGAGCGCCAGCTTGATTTACTCGAATTCGCGCACGACATAGCGGGGCCCATAGATCCTGAGATTGGAACCAAGGCTGTCCCTTCCGCACACTGACAGAACACTTGCCGTGCCTCTCGGTCAGTCAGCTCAGACAGAAAAATTCCTGCAATTGGCTTAGAGTGCAACCTAAATGGACGTCACCCAAGAAACCAGAGTCGGGTTGCGATTTCAATTGAATAGCTGGATGCTTTTCATGACTTCCGGACACGAGTCAAATAGACGGTGGTGTGTTGTGGGTGCACGCACCATCGCTTGGCTTACCGCGGCAAGCATTCTTGAAATTCGTCTAGACTCGCGACAAATACGCTCATTTGCAAATTAATTTGGTTTTCACGGGGTACTCAAGTGAATCTGTCGTTTATGCTATTCTTCAACTGAATTTGCTGCACACAGGCCGTCTCATGTTTCATTTGGTACGGTATTCGAGATATCGCAGTATATTTTCACAAGGGAAACTACTCACAAAGTTGCTGGAAGCACTTCGATAGCCCTCAACCGGTTTCGCTCTTCTTGGGTCTCATCAGGTAGGCGCAGCCCCCTAGTTTCCGTGAAATATATGTTCTCCTTGAACTGAAATTAGGCTGACTGTGATAAATACACTGATTTGCAAATCAATCTGGAGACTCAAATGAATCTCCCGTTCATGATGCTCTTCAACTGAAATTGCTGTACACAGACAGCCTCATGATTCAGTTGGCACGATGTTCGAGGTATCGCAGTATGTTTTCATACAGGCAACTATTTACGTTTGCTGAAAACTCTTCGACAGCCCACGACCGGTTTCGCCCTTCTTGGGGCTCATCAGGTAGGCGCAGTCTCCGAGTTTTCGTCAACTTTATATTCTACGCGAACTCAAATTACACGCAATTAGTGTTCATTTTTACATACTTGTGGTTTCGTGTAGTTTGGTTTACTTGAATTTCCAGTCCTTTATGCCTTCATCGGAAATGACCAACAGTGTCCATCCCAAGAATATTCGAAGAGACGGGAACTCTGGACTTCCTGGCTGTTGGTTATTGACTGTTTAGCCACTCACACATAGGATGAAATCAACCGTAAACTCTTGAAGTCTTCTCATATCATCATCACATGCGATCAGGTGAAATCGATTCTAGCATCAGCTCGATCATCGGAGCATAACCGAGTATGTCATCGTGAATGGAATTACTTCGTCCTTCCAAGCACCATATTTTCATCTTACTACAGTAAAATCACTGCGCACGAGGTATCTCCAGCATCCCTTGATCTAGAATGCCACGACTTTTACTCGGCTAAACTGCTACAAAGTTTAACCAGTTGTTATTTACGTTAATTGAGTAAGCGAGTAACAAATTAATGAAGAATAACTTGGGCATCACCCAGACCTTCATAACGATCCTGGCCGTGAAGGCACTGCGCCGTGAGCTCCACTCTCTTTGATTTTCACTCAAGTTGCAGTGGTTCTATTCTATTGCCGCTTTATTGATTCACGTCCTTATTTCATTTTAGATCGTGGACAAATGGTCAATTACTGAAACTAGTAGCGAGAAAGTCACGGATTCGAAACTCCCTACTGAAGCCCTGTAAGATACGTGCTGCTTGCTTCCTCCCAATGAGGATAAAACACCTACACAATGATTGTAAGATATTCCCCATTAATTGATTTTACTCAGCTAATGGTCTCACGCCACCATGTCCTAGGGTAGCCTCACAAGATGAGGAAAACTTTGACCTGAGAAGTCTTCACTCCAGGAGCCAGTCAATATGTGTTCTCCGCTGTTGAAAGATGAGTGGAGCTATGTCCTGTTCAAGTGAGTTCTAATCACACCGCGAATCGGCCACTTGTAGCGAAACGGTTCGGTATTTAAACTACTAGCCGTGGGATCAAGGTTTGCGACTCTTTACTGAAGTTCTATGAGATGCGTGCTACATGCTACATACAGCGGCTCGAATTGTAAGGTTGCTGAAAGCTGTTCGACAGCCCATTACTGGTCTCGGCTTTCTTGTATGGGCTCAGTCCTTGAGTTTACGTCAATCTTCTGTTCCACGTAAAACGTAGACTCACCTGAATCACAGCTGCTACACGAAGGCTTCGTGATGCAAAGGATCTGTCAGTGTGTCTAGTCACGGGAGAGTGGCTTCCAAATGGCTCAGTAAAAAAGACTGTCCTAAAACAGACTGTCAAACAGACTGTCAACCTTGGCTCGTGACTTTCAGGTTAGCACTGCAGTCGTTACAAGCAAAGCTGTGTCAACCACCACAAAATTCATCAACTAATCTACGCAGCTAATTTTAGGAAGCTCTAATTGGTGATTATTTTATGGAACAGTCTCTCGAATTTCATTGCAGGCTATATCTTGTAGTACAACCCCTCCATTTTTTAGACAGTCATCATAGTCACTAAACTAGCAAAGTCCACTAATCGACCTCCCGGTCGAGGTCTACCTTTTTTTCTTCTGGATGTTGGAGTGTCGTTAGCTCGGGTATTTTGAATGGTAGTTGATTAGGTCATCTTTTCTTGGGTCCTGGATCAATGACCCACCCAATCACGCACTGACGATGTCTCCTCAAATAATGGTGATAAGGTCATCTACCAAGTGCGGGAAGAGGTCTTTGACACTTGACTAGACGCTACTCGCATGTTTTACCAGTAGCGGGCACTGTCATAACAAATAAGTCAAGACGGTGAGCACTGAAATTCTGGAAAATCGGAAATTCTTTGAGGAACACTTTTTTAATTCAAATTAGTTTGCAAATGAGTGTATTTCGCTAATTTCGTTCAACTTGGTTTCAAGCAGAACATAAGGTTGACGGAAACTCCGGGACTGGGCTTACCCAAAAAGGCGAAACCGGTCGTGGGCTGTCGACAAATTTTCAGCAACCTTATGAGTAGTGCACTACGAATATATCTCGAATATCGTAGCGACTGGAACATGAGCCGGCCTGGTGCAGCACATTCAGTTGTTTGGAAACATCACAAACGATAGATCCAGCTGGGTTACAGGTGAGTCTCCCGCAAAACCAAATTTGTTCGCAAATGAGTGTATTTCGCTTTTTTTAAACCTATTCACAAAAAGTGTCTGCTCCAGATTCCGAATATCTGTTCAGGAGATACTCGCATTCCTAATGTCTCTGTTTGCCAGAGCATATTCGTGGAATATGAACATTAATTTATCAAGCCTACCCTCAAAAGCGGGGCCGTGTTTTAGTGGGATGCCTTACCACCAGAAGGTAATTCTGCGGACCACAGTGGATTTTTACTCTCTTCCAGTCCCAGATAGAGACTGCCTGGCTCAGCAGCGACACTGGAAAATCCGCTGATGAAGCAGAATATCCTGCAGCCTACTGATTCCAAGTGTTTCCGAATTACTCACTCGGCCACTTTGTAAGAATACTGGGTTTGGAGTGGTTTACTGCTTAGTCGAAAAAACAACAGGACAACAGTGTATATTTAGGTCGGAAGTCATAGATGAGAAGTAAAGGCATGTTTTTTTGATGCGTTGCTCTATTTAAACACAACAAAAATACAGTGAACGCGTATTTGACTGCCGTTTGTTTTATGGAGGCGTTCGTTGTCATGTCCAAGGACGCTGATAAGCAGTATGCTCCGCTGGATTCTGGAAGACCGCATATCTTCAGTTCAGGCTGAAAGAGGGAAAGCAGATGGTTTGTGGATGGAAGACTCTCACCAGAGAATTGACAGAGGTTATGATAGGAACGCCTATGCATAGTTATACTCTAAACAAGTTGTCATGCATTGAACAGACTTTAATAAAGATGACACGAAGGCTGGTTTTTGAAGAGAAAGGTGTCCGGAGAGGAACATGCACAGCTCCGCATATCCAGGCCGTTCGGGAGCACAAAATATGTAGCTATCCGTTCACCCACATACTTGACTGTTCAGCTCGCAGTCGCTCACTGGATCACGAGACTTGTCATTTTTCGTACTCACAAACCACGTCACATTAAAGTGACTCATCGGACATCGGTTGTCTGTACCGTTTACTGAGTGTGCTCATGTGCTGACACACCCACGTACACGCAAACGGACCTATAAATGGGGACACACACGCACACATACACGTGCACGCGCAGAGAGCAGGAAGTAAACTACTCTCCACAGTTCCACGCACAATTATGGGAGCATCCCTTGATCTAGAATGCCACGACTTTTACTCGGCTAAACTGCTACAAAGTTTAACCAGTTGTTATTTACGTTAATTGAGTAAGCGAGTAACAAATTAATGAAGAATAACTTGGGCATCACCCAGACCTTCATAACGATCCTGGCCGTGAAGGCACTGCGCCGTGAGCTCCACTCTCTTTGATTTTCACTCAAGTTGCAGTGGTTCTATTCTATTGCCGCTTTATTGATTCACGTCCTTATTTCATTTTAGATCGTGGACAAATGGTCAATTACTGAAACTAGTAGCGAGAAAGTCACGGATTCGAAACTCCCTACTGAAGCCCTGTAAGATACGTGCTGCTTGCTTCCTCCCAATGAGGATAAAACACCTACACAATGATTGTAAGATATTCCCCATTAATTGATTTTACTCAGCTAATGGTCTCACGCCACCATGTCCTAGGGTAGCCTCACAAGATGAGGAAAACTTTGACCTGAGAAGTCTTCACTCCAGGAGCCAGTCAATATGTGTTCTCCGCTGTTGAAAGATGAGTGGAGCTATGTCCTGTTCAAGTGAGTTCTAATCACACCGCGAATCGGCCACTTGTAGCGAAACGGTTCGGTATTTAAACTACTAGCCGTGGGATCAAGGTTTGCGACTCTTTACTGAAGTTCTATGAGATGCGTGCTACATGCTACATACAGCGGCTCGAATTGTAAGGTTGCTGAAAGCTGTTCGACAGCCCATTACTGGTCTCGGCTTTCTTGTATGGGCTCAGTCCTTGAGTTTACGTCAATCTTCTGTTCCACGTAAAACGTAGACTCACCTGAATCACAGCTGCTACACGAAGGCTTCGTGATGCAAAGGATCTGTCAGTGTGTCTAGTCACGGGAGAGTGGCTTCCAAATGGCTCAGTAAAAAAGACTGTCCTAAAACAGACTGTCAAACAGACTGTCAACCTTGGCTCGTGACTTTCAGGTTAGCACTGCAGTCGTTACAAGCAAAGCTGTGTCAACCACCACAAAATTCATCAACTAATCTACGCAGCTAATTTTAGGAAGCTCTAATTGGTGATTATTTTATGGAACAGTCTCTCGAATTTCATTGCAGGCTATATCTTGTAGTACAACCCCTCCATTTTTTAGACAGTCATCATAGTCACTAAACTAGCAAAGTCCACTAATCGACCTCCCGGTCGAGGTCTACCTTTTTTTCTTCTGGATGTTGGAGTGTCGTTAGCTCGGGTATTTTGAATGGTAGTTGATTAGGTCATCTTTTCTTGGGTCCTGGATCAATGACCCACCCAATCACGCACTGACGATGTCTCCTCAAATAATGGTGATAAGGTCATCTACCAAGTGCGGGAAGAGGTCTTTGACACTTGACTAGACGCTACTCGCATGTTTTACCAGTAGCGGGCACTGTCATAACAAATAAGTCAAGACGGTGAGCACTGAAATTCTGGAAAATCGGAAATTCTTTGAGGAACACTTTTTTAATTCAAATTAGTTTGCAAATGAGTGTATTTCGCTAATTTCGTTCAACTTGGTTTCAAGCAGAACATAAGGTTGACGGAAACTCCGGGACTGGGCTTACCCAAAAAGGCGAAACCGGTCGTGGGCTGTCGACAAATTTTCAGCAACCTTATGAGTAGTGCACTACGAATATATCTCGAATATCGTAGCGACTGGAACATGAGCCGGCCTGGTGCAGCACATTCAGTTGTTTGGAAACATCACAAACGATAGATCCAGCTGGGTTACAGGTGAGTCTCCCGCAAAACCAAATTTGTTCGCAAATGAGTGTATTTCGCTTTTTTTAAACCTATTCACAAAAAGTGTCTGCTCCAGATTCCGAATATCTGTTCAGGAGATACTCGCATTCCTAATGTCTCTGTTTGCCAGAGCATATTCGTGGAATATGAACATTAATTTATCAAGCCTACCCTCAAAAGCGGGGCCGTGTTTTAGTGGGATGCCTTACCACCAGAAGGTAATTCTGCGGACCACAGTGGATTTTTACTCTCTTCCAGTCCCAGATAGAGACTGCCTGGCTCAGCAGCGACACTGGAAAATCCGCTGATGAAGCAGAATATCCTGCAGCCTACTGATTCCAAGTGTTTCCGAATTACTCACTCGGCCACTTTGTAAGAATACTGGGTTTGGAGTGGTTTACTGCTTAGTCGAAAAAACAACAGGACAACAGTGTATATTTAGGTCGGAAGTCATAGATGAGAAGTAAAGGCATGTTTTTTTGATGCGTTGCTCTATTTAAACACAACAAAAATACAGTGAACGCGTATTTGACTGCCGTTTGTTTTATGGAGGCGTTCGTTGTCATGTCCAAGGACGCTGATAAGCAGTATGCTCCGCTGGATTCTGGAAGACCGCATATCTTCAGTTCAGGCTGAAAGAGGGAAAGCAGATGGTTTGTGGATGGAAGACTCTCACCAGAGAATTGACAGAGGTTATGATAGGAACGCCTATGCATAGTTATACTCTAAACAAGTTGTCATGCATTGAACAGACTTTAATAAAGATGACACGAAGGCTGGTTTTTGAAGAGAAAGGTGTCCGAAAAGGAACATGCACAGCTCCGCATATCCAGGCCGTTCGGGAGCACAAAATATGTAGCTATCCGTTCACCCACATACTTGACTGTTCAGCTCGCAGTCGCTCACTGGATCACGAGACTTGTCATTTTTCGTACTCACAAACCACGTCACATTAAAGTGACTCATCGGACATCGGTTGTCTGTACCGTTTACTGAGTGTGCTCATGTGCTGACACACCCACGTACACGCAAACGGACCTATAAATGGGGACACACACGCACACATACACGTGCACGCGCAGAGAGCAGGAAGTAAACTACTCTCCACAGTTCCACGCACAATTATGGGACGCGTGGCCATACCATACTGCGGAGAAAACACGTTCCCGCCGTCCGGACTTTCACAGACGATAAGTTCCTCTTTTGATTTGCTCCCACTTTGCATTGTATTTATTTTTATACGTGTTGCAACCCACCACTGTCAACCGTAGTAAGAACTTTTATTGGTGCATATACCTTCTGAATTTTATTATGGCCGTCATCAACAGTGCACTAATAAATATTATGGTTTCCTTTGTTTCGATTCTTTGTGGGTCTCCCTGAGAGTCAAAACGTGGGGGAGATGTAAGTTTCTACTTTCTGGAAGATGTCTCGCATCCCACGGATACTATCATCAAGGTTGAACTATTATGATTGCATCAGTGCCGGAACACATTACTGAGAAACTACCCTGGGACTCGTTTCTTCAAATTACCTCATCAGGAACTTGAGTAGTTTTTCAAGCTCACCCAAATCTTGACTGCCCCCATCTATTTCACCATTTTGTGCTGGTCACAACTGTTTGTTCGCATGCCTGCACACATGTTCGGGCGCCATGCCCAATGCTGCAATTTGCTCACGCATGCATGCTTTAACCAACGTCTACTAGCCCCACTCGTTCGCTTTCATCTCATAGTCTTATATGGCTTTTATGAGGAAATTTAGTTTCCACTAATGCTATTCTCTAATACGATGACACTGATCTTCATGTGACTACTAGCTAACCAACAGGGTAATTTACAGGACAGAACCAAATGGGATTCGAACATTCACTAATTGTCTCCTCGATCCCTTCAGTCGGAATAGGCAACTGCTTTCTGAATGACCCGTACGCAAGCGAATGTCCAACAAACAACACGTTCATGAACAGTTGTGCAGTTAGGCTTCCCCAATGTGATCGTTTTGTCGGCAAATCCGACTAAAATCACCACAAGAAGGTTGTTCTCATCTTGCTGTGTAGTTGCGGTNCACAGCTATGTATTATCGGTGCTCCTCAAGTGCCCACGTTGGTCTTAGTTCCGAGGCAGAAAGTCCATTTTTCATTGAATTCAAAGAAGATAAACCGTAAGAGCTGGTTCCAGCCTAAGCAAACTTAGTGCCCCTTCATCACAAAAGCTTTAGGAAAACATAGGACAGTGTGGCAAGAGCCGCTACCGGCCCGAAGTAACAAAAAACACAGGGCTACACAAAGATTTTCAAAATGCACACAAAAATTTCCCATGTTTATTTGAAATTACTGTGCGGAGTTTAATTGCGGCGACCAAACTGCGGTAAATTTGATCTTGTAGCATTGCCACGAACGTTGTGTTGACAGAGACGCGAGCTGAGCTGAGCTGAGCTGAACTGAACTGAACTGAATTGAACTGAACCGAACTGAACTGAACTGAACTGAACTGAAATGAACTGAACTGAACTGAACTGAACCAAAAACGTATTGGCTGACGCAGTCTACCACTTGAAAGAACTACTGGGACTGAACTAGCTTTTATAATATATTTTATTCACGCATATCCCCATGCACCCTGTGAAAGCGAGTCGTAAAACAAGAAGGCCCCGATGGGTACACTTGTCCATAGGCATGGAGACGTATTTGTGCTGGAGCGTTCAGG
>NW_008751710.1:1026271-1033178 GCF_000715545.1 Opisthorchis viverrini
TGAACTGAACTGAACTGAACTGAACTGAACTGAACTGAGCTGAACTGAACTGAACTGAACTGAACTGTTACGGGCGTTTTGTGGTGCAGTTCCGCTGCACGATTGTTCTTGCGATTGTTTTTATAACTTTATGTTAACTGAAGGAAACCTCCGACTAAGTCTTGATGAAAGTTTTGATTTGTCACCAATGTTTTTTAGGAAAAATTGAGACGTATCGTGACTTTCTCACATGACTCTTGTATAAGAAATCTAATCCACTGAAATGCTCACTCATTCAGCCGTGATAGAGTTGGAACATTGTTTTAAACTATACATCTTCTGCAAGAAATTATTTCTGTCTGTTGTCCCCGGCGAGTTTTGTCTGCGTAGAGAATGTTTCTCATTAGATAAGTCTTACTACTCACAAACGTTTATTTCAGTATGTCAAGACCTTCGTCCATAACTTTTAATATTATTCGTTTTTTTTTACTATAGGTGCATAGTGTCACCTGAACTGGGGAGCCTTACAAACACCACGTAAATCTTAGCTTTTATCCCTTCCAAAGTACCACATTTATTCAGCATAGCCCGGTGTTCTGTGCGTCTTAGAAACTATTCTGACGTAAGCTCAAGAGAATTCCAACGGGAGACAAATTCTTGCAGATAACTAATAGATGCTTCCCTATAGGTATGTTTCGACCTCTGGGCTTGTTCGCCATATTACTTTTCACTCGTATGCCTCACGCCTGCCTAAGGTTACCTGTGCCATAACACTTTCCCCATGCTCTGAAATTCCAGGGCTAAATTGGAAAGAAGAATAGATTTTCACGGTTGATGAGCGTAATAACAGTGGAAATACAGTCAAGTCACTCTTCAGTTTGACAGTAGCGTAAGGAATTCGGTAATCTTCAAGTGAACTTTTGTCCTGTCTGTGTTGGAAGGCTGACTCTAAGTCAAAGTTTCTCTTTTCGCTCAAGTTCTATTGATTCGACATCACACACGCACAACCAGCCCAGTAACGTCTGTCTTCTACAAAACCGAATCTATTGGCAAGAAACTTCCCTTTTTAAGCAGGAAAATATGCAACCCAAAAAGCTACTGAACAGAAGTAAAAGACAGCGATTGGATTCGAATCAAGACGTTAGGGTTGTGTAAAGCGTGCACTACGGTGATCAGTGTCAAAAGTGTTCAAAAAACCCGCCGGAACGTGTTCTTTCGCGGGCCGTACGAATAACATTTTTATCACACGAGGCTTTCGAAGTGAATAGCTCCTAGTGCCTCCTACGTAACATCACGAACAACAGAAGGCGAATATTGATTCAGGAAACTACAAGAGTGGTTTTTGAGTTGGGCGACTACACTGTTTTCATAGCGATTTTAAAATGCACACGAAACAGGTTTGCCAATCCAAAATGGTTGCCAACCACCAACTTACATTAATCGAAATTTGACCCGTTTTTGTTCGAGCAATGCCAAAATTTGGTCAGATGTGATGGCTGCAATTCAAAGCGAAAGAGAAAAAGCTCTCTACGATTATGTAGTTGATCGAAACTGATTTTGACTGTGTTGACTACACGTAAAAACAAGATGTGAAAGTTATTGTTTGATGGCTGATTCCATCATTCTGGACAGAGTGAACAATCAGAGCCAATATTCAGTTCACCTCAACTCAAAGTTCACCCGGATCCCAGTAACATGTAGTAAGAATCAGCATTCGGAACGACCCTGTTCATCGAATTTGGGTGCGTCAAAGCACCGCATGAACACAAATGGGGAGGTTGCCATCAATGTGGTTTAAACGAATCCTTGGGGGACTTGGATTATGTAACACGGTAGATGGAGTTGTCGGCTTGAAGTGACCAAATGTTTGTGCTGACAACAAAGATTGCAAATTGTACCACCTCCTGTTTAGTAAAGTTGGTCACAGCCGAATAACTGCGACGAAGGGAAAAAAACACAAGTCCAACTCAACGTAACTCACTACTTCCAAATCAGACAGCATTGGTGGTTGACGGAGCATGCAGGTGTATCACACAGAACACAATTTAGGCTCCACTATTCACAGCCGTATCTAACGAGGTAACGTGTGTGTAGAGTACATGAGAAGCCCGACTGAGTGGCGTGCAAACACACAAGCCAAAAATTACAAATCCTTGGGATTTATAGGTGCAATAAGTTGAAATGAGTGTAAAAAATGAGTAAATGAAAGGGGTACAAACCTCAGTTTATGCGGATTCCCGGCTAGATTGCTGCACGTTGTCCAGTCAACGGGAACTAGATTCGAATTAGCGGCAAACGTGAGTGTACATCACGTGCTAATGCGAGTAGTCACAAGAACGTGCGTAAAACGTTCGTCAAAATTGGTCTGACATGTCAAGGGTGGAAAAGTTCATAAGCAATTGTGGGTGAATATCGAATGCATGACGTGGACGCAGAAGATAACCGGTTCAAGCAAGAGGAGGACTTGATCGAGCGAAGGTGGTTGCAGTGCGAATGTGCATTGGCAAGGTTTAGTTTGTGACTTCTGAAGACAGATTTCTTCTTTCGCCTTGAATGTAATAGATCCATTTGGGAGACTACCTGACGCTGCTTGATCCATCGCATCCAGCTAGAACTTGAACCTGTTAAAGAACGTCTACAAAACCCCAAAAGTCCGACTGGGCTGTTTTTGCATTCGCATAGGTCCATAGTGCAACAAAAACCTAGTTTTGTCACCCTTGTTTCCTATGGCCATCTAGTAGCATGGAGATTTCCTTTGGCTACTACTTACTTATGACTCTCTTTCCTTAAATCTGACTGATGGAAATTGAATACAAGCTTTGATAGCCTCAGTGCTTCAACTCGAAGAAAGTAGACCACAGATGTAGTTCCGTTATTGACTGGAAATCTGTCTATGATTGCGAATGGAATCACTGTGGATACTTTTTGAAGACAACTTCATATACAGAATATCTTAAATATGTTTCTCCCCTACTAACCAGTAAGTATTTTCTATAAACGCCCTGTTTTTCTGTTATTTTTAATATGCATTCTGCTGCATCCAGTCAGCTCGAACCTAAAAGCTTGTGTGATACACAGGCTGTTTATTCTTAGTCATTTAGATAGTAAAGAGAAAGAGTTCGTTCTGCCTTGACCTCATTATTTTCCGTACGTTCAGGATGGCTCTACTCCTTACTGGTTGAATTTATCTCTCTACCTCGAGCTTATCGGAGCCTTCGTGTACGAATCTGCAGAGCGCTGTGCAAGCACTACGTCTCATTCAATTCGAGTATAGAACCGTCTTTGTTCGGCATTTTCTGCCTCGGTTGGCTGGCTGTTTAAAGGTCCTGGTGAACTGAATTCATCCAACACCCAAGCGATAGAAAAGAGTCGGAGTGAGGGTTCGAGCTGATGGGGAGCGCACTGTTACCGGCGAAGACAACCGAGTCATACTGTTTACGAGGAGTCGACCGTGGTGTTGAGGAGCCTAAATAAATTTTTTTCATTGTCGTACCTACCTAGAGTGAACTGGTGAGTTCGTTGGTATTCTGCGCATACACCCTGCGAAACGCGTGTTCCCAAGAGAATTAAATAAGTCAAACCACTGATTTTGATGGTTCAGTCACCAGCGAACCACAGGTTCACATTGTTTTTATCAATAAAAAACAGCTGTTTGAAGATGAGGCGATATTTTTGCATGCTACTTCGGAGTTATTTTAATGTCACGCATTAAGCGTTTACTGCATATTTCTATAAGAAAAAGCCAAACAAAGAAGTAGAAACTACCCTGATAAACGATTATTCTAGAGGTTACTACTGCAGTGCCGAGGAAATGAGAAGTTCCGCACAGATATGGCTTCTGCATACGGATAGCAAGGACTTTGGCGAAGTTTGCTGCTTTTGGGTTAAACGTGACATCAAGGTCACTTATCAAGTCGAATTTGTGCTCAAACGAAATCAAATTGCAAACGTTTGGGGATGCTGGCGGGGCACAATAATGTGTTCCTGCTCACCTCTTGGTTGGTCAAAGTGAGAACTAGGTCCATTAAGGGCTGTTTGTTTGGTCGGCACAATTCTACCACGGTAATTTCCCATGTATTGCTTGTTCCGTTCTGATATAACAATCGAACTAACAGTCTGCGCCCAGTGCGTATAAGGACAGTAAAACTGTGATGTTCTATCCCACCGTCCCATTCGTTAGGGGACGGAATGTTTTTATAACAAATGCTGTAATTATCGGTTCACTAAACGTAGTATTCCCTATTGCTACACAAATTTGCCACTCCTCATCCACTCATAAAGGAGCGACACGCTCTACTGCCATTCTACTCTTCATTCTGCAGTCATATTTCCTTCGAAAAAATCGAGTTCCCACCATCAGCATAAACCGACAAAAGTTGATCTTTCCCAATTTCACTAGCATGGGGGTGAAGACCATTGTTTGCGTGCTATCTGGCATTCACTTAAGAAAGCATAACTCAGGGCTATTCTGCATGCAATCATGGTGGAAAAAAACATTCTCATGGCATGGTGATTTGGTATTTGTGTTGCTCAAGAATACCGATTCATGCTGTTCCACTTTCGAACTCGAAGTGGCAGTGTGAAACCAAATGTAATGATTCAAAAATACACCCCCATATTGATTAAAAATAGCTCAGCAGTCAGCGGCTTGGTTTAAAGATGTGGCAGAATTGTTGTCAAATCATTTGCGACAAGTAATTGGCTGCCAAATGATGGGAAATCTAGATGATTATTAGATAGCCAGCCAGACAGACTGAAAGACAGAGACAGACGAAGAGACAGACAGACAATAAAAGACAGACAGACTGACAGAGAGGCGGACGAGCAGACAAGCAGGCAGATAGACAGACAGACAGACAGCCAGACAGACAACAGATAGACAGACAGACAGACAGACAGACAGACAGACAGACAGACAGACAGACAGACAGACAGACAGACAGACAGACAGACAGACAGACAGACAGACAGACAGACAGACAGACAGACAGACAGACAGACAGACAGACAGACAGACAGACAGACAGACAGACAGACAGACAGACAGACAGACAGACAGACAGACAGACAGACAGACAGACAGACAGACAGACAGACAGACAGACAGACAGACAGACAGACAGACAGACAGACAGACAGACAGACAGACAGACAGACAGACAGACAGACAGACAGACAGACAGACAGACAGACAGACAGACAGACAGACAGACAGACAGACAGACAGACAGACAGACAGACAGACAGACAGACAGACAGACAGACAGACAGACAGACAGACAGACAGACAGACAGACAGACAGACAGACAGACAGACAGACAGACAGACAGACAGACAGACAGACAGACAGACAGACAGACAGACAGACAGACAGACAGACAGACAGACAGACAGACAGACAGACAGACACACAGACAGATAGATAGATAGATAGATAGATAGATAGATAGATAGATAGATAGATAGATAGATAGATAGATAGATAGATAGATAGATAGATAGATAGATAGATAGATAGATAGATAGATAGATAGATAGATAGATAGATAGATAGATAGATAGATAGATAGATAGATAGATAGATAGATAGATAGATAGATAGATAGATAGATAGATAGATAGATAGATAGATAGATAGATAGATAGATAGATAGATAGATAGATAGATAGATAGATAGATAGATAGATAGATAGATAGATAGATAGATAGATAGATAGATAGATAGATAGATAGATAGATAGATAGATAGATAGATAGATAGATAGATAGATAGATAGATAGATAGATAGATAGATAGATAGATAGATAGATAGATAGATAGATAGATAGATAGATAGATAGATAGATAGATAGATAGATAGATAGATAGATAGATAGATAGATAGATAGATAGATAGATAGATAGATAGATAGATAGATAGATAGATAGATAGATAGATAGATAGATAGATAGATAGATAGATAGATAGATAGATAGATAGATAGATAGATAGATAGATAGATAGATAGATAGATAGATAGATAGATAGATAGATAGATAGATAGATAGATAGATAGATAGATAGATAGATAGATAGATAGATAGATAGATAGATAGATAGATAGATAGATAGATAGATAGATAGATAGATAGATAGATAGATAGATAGATAGATAGATTGCGAACGATTCACCAGCTAAATTGTGCTTTTCTCATTATAATATAATGGAGGAACTGGTGTCATGTTTCAGCCAGGGACGTATGATTCTTTTATCTGAGTATATCTGTGATCTTTTGAGAGTACTGCCTAAAAGGCTCTTTACAAAGGGTTTTGCCATGCCGAGCTTTCCCTCGAATAACCTACATTAGATAAAGTTCAAAAAGTTCCGTCATGTTAAAATCAGAACGTTACTCTGAAGTAGAACGTATCTATTATATTTTCCGAAGTAGGCACGACGACCTATCTAGGTTTCTCAGATGGGCTAATTTGTATCGATCACGGGACGTTTTTCAATTATACAAAGTTCTGATATATCAGCTTGAAGAACCAGTCTGAGAAAGCAAGCTCTGCTCGCTACCTTCGTTTTTCTCCTAAAGTTTTACTAATTGGCTGTTTGGCCTATCCTTCCACTCTTA
This sequence comes from Opisthorchis viverrini, assembly GCF_000715545.1. Lineage (NCBI taxonomy): Eukaryota > Metazoa > Platyhelminthes > Trematoda > Opisthorchiida > Opisthorchiidae > Opisthorchis > Opisthorchis viverrini. The sequence continues at coordinate 1,032,869 of NW_008751710.1, forward strand.
TAAATAAACTACTATGGGCACCCAGTCTTCTTATGACCTAATGTTCTAGATAGAGAGAATACGTACCTCGCCGGCATTGACCACCATGTGCATGACTCTTATAACTACTATGGGCACCCAGTCTTCTTATGACCTAATGTTCTAGATAGAGAGAATACGTACCTCGCCGGCATTGACCACCATGCCATGTGCAGACTGCATTTTTTCTTATCTCGAATTCCGACCTGAATGGAGAGCTGACCACGAACCTTCTGCAAGCTGCCTGCCAGTTGTTTTAATTGATTTATATATATATATATATATATATATA
>NW_008751710.1:1040746-1057984 GCF_000715545.1 Opisthorchis viverrini
GATTTATATATATATATATATATATATATATATATAAAGGGTATACATATTATTCGTATTTCATTGGATCAGGTGATTCATTCCTGAGGAGACAATAACTAAGTACACTGTTCGGTAGGGTCCTATTGACGACAAAATTTGGAAAGAAACCTAACTTTGATTAATATTCACTGAATTTAAGCAATACTGTAGTTCATATACATGATTTGGTGTAATCCTCCTCGGGTATAGGTTCACAAATTGCACAAATTTAAGGATCGTTTTTGCGGATCAACTTATGCTATTTTGGGATTAGAAACCTGGTCCTTTATTATTTAGTCTTCCTGGCGGATCGTGAGTAGCAGAGCTATACATATAGACCATTTTCACTTTGTTCGTATAGCACTGGCTTTTACCCCCCGCTTTGAATGGGCAACTACCCTATGTGGACGGTAGTCATGAACGGAATATACGCAAGTTGCCCCAGCCTAAAAGCTGATCAATCCAACCAGTATATCTCAACGGTCAGTAACACCCAAACTTCCTTCACTGGTGAAGACCACGAGGCATTGAACCGATAAGAGCTTGGTATCATCTTATACCAACAAAGGACAACTGCTAATGAGTTAGGTGATGAATTACTCCATCTTGTCAGCCACTAGTCTAGACAGCTACCATTCGTTTTCATGACATCCAAACTCCCGACTTGCCACTGGTCACCATTCATGCGCTTGCTGAGCATCGTTCACACACCCTAAACTCGTCAATGAAACCAGTACTTTGTATGTAAACTGTTATAAATTAGAAAAGGGTGTGTTAGATTTTGAGAAAGGTAGTCCCAACCAACGTATTACAAACAAAAATACACATCTGAGGATCCTTTGCATAGGTTTCTGTTCAGACCCTATAGACTTGAGCTTGTTTCTTCAGGCACTGATTTGTATACCAGACTTTACGTAGAGGGCGATGATGATACTTTGAGAAAAAACTTGAATGAGTTCTTTAAAATTTTTGTTTCAGCTCTACGGTTGTTTAATGAACTGACTAGCTTAACCACAGTTTGAGATAGTCCGGTTGCTAAGGTGCGAATCTACTTACCAGAAGGCTGTGGTTCGGACCCGACGCTGGCATCTTGGCTGGTTCTGTCTAGGTTTGGGCAACCTGGCAATATCTCAGCTAGCATATAGTTCCATGGCGAGCCCTCGGACACAACCAGACCTACTGAGACCAATGACAAAAGAACACAGCCGTCTATGCCCCGTTGCTTTTGATCTGGTACAGTTCCACGCATCAGTAGCACGCGGACCACAATAGGATGGAATAAATCTTGCTAGAGGACTGGGGTGTTTTAGCTCCATTCCCAGCTGGACGTCCACTCTTTGGAACACAATCTCAGAGTTGCTCTAGCACTCCACACGAAGACAGTCAATTAAGATCCATCCAAGGTATGAGCAACTCTGCCTATCACAAATTCGCCATTGGCTTATGAACCCACCAAACTCTGTTCCTAAGCATTGCCAATCAACTGAATGGAGGAATCTTTTGACCATCGTGGAAAATTGCAGAAGTTTTAATGAATTCATCTAATATAACTATTCATATTCCTTTTACAAACAAGTTCGCACGTGACATTCAGCTTTCATTTATGGGTGAGTGATATGGCTGGTTTGCTCGATTCTATGAATGAGGATTCGGTAACCGTACCGGCTGTGTCAACCGTTCAACCCGCCTGTCAGAATCTTCCAGTCAGGTAGCGCCACAAATATTTTGGAAACTGTTGACAATATCGATTAGTTTTAGGTGGTTGCGCAATTCGTAGAACTCATGCTCACATCACTCTCGATGAGCACTGCTTTTCCAGTCACGGTAATCCAGGTAGGTTTAGGGTACATCTGCGGAGTAGTGATAACACGCTTACCTGACATTTCAGATGCCCTAGCGTCGAAACACCGACCGGGGATATACACTACTGATGAGCTCTTATAAGAGCATAACTAGAGCCAGGACGAGAGCTGTTCCAGAACGAGAGTGATGCGAACGTGAATTTCACGAGTTTCGTGAATACCTACACCTTATTTTTAGGAATGACTGAAATACAGATTCCGGATAACATTCCCCAAGTGCTGCTGCAACAGTACCATAAAGTCATTATCTATTGAACCACTATTCTTGATCATTTTTCACTTTTATTGCACTATCCCAAACTCCATCGGATTGTGGCTTGTAAGCAAAGAACCCACTGGTTCAGTTCAAGTCAGTAGGGACTCAGTACTTTCGCCCGTCCGGCTTCACGCCAATTCTTTGCATGTGTAATATACAGTCAAAACTGTATGTCGAGGCAACTCTAAAACCTAGCTGATCGAAAATGATTAAAAATCGAAAAAGTTCCCGTTATCTGATGAGCCTGTCAGGAACGCTAGATGGCGGCGGAGACAGTGTTGGAATGCTTGTCCACAAACTGCCTCAGCCTTTTCAACAAACTTGGAGATGTTAACCAGTCAGCTTGCCTTGAACAGCCATCCATGATAACCGTACTTACAGGAACTTGGTTTACACCGGATAGATGTCCATGGATGGCTATTCTGTTTTTCGAGCTGACTCAGAATGCAGGGGCTGAAGGGGTTGCATTATATTTACATACAGCGATGCCCATCCCAGTTGTTCTCTCCGATACCACTCCTGCACGTGGTGGATTAAAATCCCACCGCGCGGGTACGATTCTCTCCTCTGTGTGGTTGCCTCTCGAGTTCTCCGGAAGATGACCAGTTCCTCATACAGACCCTTGAGCAACTCTCCTACGGCTGCGACTTCACTCATCTCTTGCTGATAGGTGATTTTAACGCTCCAAAGACCTCCTGGAAGAAGCTCCAGCGCGTCGGATCAGACAAACTTTTTGCGGCTGTGCTGTTCAAATACATGCGACATCACTGCAGAAACAAGCCATCAGCGTTCTCCTTGGAGGACAGGAACGGGGAACCAACGAGTCACCCAAAAGTGATATCTGAAGTCTATAAAAAACACTACGCAGGACTATATTCAGCCCCAGCCTCCTCGTCACATCCACTCTTGTCAGGGATTAACTACAAACCGACTTGGTCTTCACGGTGGAGGACATTCGTCAACTCTTTCACAAGATCAAACCCATTCTCGCGTTGGGGGCCAACGAGGTCCATCCAAGGATCCTGAGCGAAACTTCGTTCACACTGGCAATACATTCCTACTCAATCTTTCGTCAGTCGCTTGACAAAGGCCACCCTTCCTTAAGTTTAGAAAGAAGCGACTGTCAAGCCAATCTAAAAAACTTGTGACCGACCATCGCCCAGCAGCTACCGACTTATTAACCTCAATAGCGTGCGGTGGAACGCATTCTGAAGCGAGCCATCCTAGATCACCTTACTTCCAAGAACTTGGTATCTCCAATTCAACACGGATTTCTCCCGAACCGTTCTTGCATGACGAAATTGCTCGTAGTTATGGGCAGCTGAACCAAACCAAGGTCGAGGGACTCATACCGAATGCTATGTTTTTCGACTTCTCAAAAGCGTTCGATCGTGTCCCACACGCCCCGCTGGTAAACAAACTCGAGTCTTACGGGATTCAAGGGAAAATCTTACACTGTATCAGGGCGTCCCTACCAGGCGGATCATTCTGAGTGAGAATAGGATTGGCCTGTTCTTATACGGTGCCGGTCTCCTTTGGAGTTCTACAAGGCGCCGTTTTGGGACCATTGTTATTTCTTAAATGTCAACGAACTTCCAGATGTTCTTGCAAGCCCATGTCTACTTTTCGCGGTCGAGCTCAAATCCTGGAGTTCCAGTGTCACTGACATCCAAATGGATGTAGACGCTGCAAAGCACTGATTGTTGGACGGGCAACTTCCTCTGAATGACGAAAAGTGCTTCCATATGTCATTCAGAGGAGAGTCAGCGAACGCCTATTTCGTACATGGTGAGAATGAAGCAGAAGACATCACGAAGTTGAATGCCCAAAAAATGGTTTGGGTATCTGGATCCCCTCAAACATGTCCTTCTTACTGCACCATGAGAAATCTGCCCAAAAGGTACTCGCAGTTCCACGGATGTTTCGCCGAATGGAACTCCAAATACTCTATGGGACCTACGTCAGATCGCTTTATGAATATGCCACCCAAGTTGTCTACTCAGGACGCTAGAAAGACGTGACCCTCATTGAACGTATCCAGCGATCTGCTACGAAAACGATTGGTGGCCCTAAATTCGTGAAACGCGTCTCGCGATGCTTGATCTCCTTCCCCTGGAGTATCGCCACCTCCGAGAAAACCTAATTCTTGCTTCCTGTTTGAACAAGGTTTGGCCAACAGGCATTTCACCGTTGACCCAGCAAACACACGGCGAGGATTCTGTAAGATTTCCAAGCTAAGAGCGCACAGTCTTACCAGGCAAGTTTTTTTTCTCATTTTACGTAGTTTCTGCGTGGAATGACCTTCCTCCAACGGCTATTCACGCCCCATTTTCGAACCCAGTTCAAATCATTATTGGACACGTTTTTATGCGATTCTTAGCTCTGGCACGCTTGCAGCCCCGCTTTGAGAACTTAAAGAGCAGTGCTAAACCCTTTTTCGCTTGTGCCATTGTGGCGTTTTGTACTTTCATTTTACTTTCATTATAACACTACGTATGTCATCAATTGCATGATCGTTTTTTGCTTGAATACGAAAAACTACAGAAACGCGCACTTGTACAATTACACTTAATACAAGCGTGGTCACGTGCTTCGACCCTCTCTTCTGATTTCGTTCGCGCTTGCAGCGGTCAGTCGCGAGTCTCATGTGCTAACTCTGGTACCAAAACATTTCAGACCATCTTCGGAATCTATTATATGTGGGAACTGTTCAGAAGAAGACCTCTGGACCAACATAATTGGATTATTGTTTATTCGCTGACCTGGGCCAACGACGAACTATTTTAAAGAGAACAATTGTTAGTGAGTCTGTTCCATCTGACCTCTTTATTTTTGTATACCCAACCTAGCGTAATTATTTTTATTTCTTTGCCACACACTCCTGGTAAACTAACTTATTGGGTAGCCAGACACCTTCCATATGAACGGCAGCCACCGAATAACAATCACAAAACCGGCCCGGGAAGTTTGGGTGAAAGCCTCAATACTGTGCATCAATCCGTGAAGCTGTGAATTCCTGAGAATAATCCCCGAATGCTCGAGACCTACGGAGACACTCGACCCCCCACCAAAATCTTAATAGGGAAACCGGCAAACATCCAGTCAAACAGTCAGTCAAATTAGAAAAGGGCTGACGAGTGTTCAAAAGCAGGACCGAAGATGATAAAGGTTAAGGTAATTACTAGAGGCACAGTCGATGATGATGGATGTTCACCAGACGCCGATCAGACAGTCTAAATCAATGTCGAAAGTGTCTTTAAATATCGCTAGCCCCTCTCGTCATTTTTCGCGCTCGCTTGTGCGCCATAAAGTCTTTGCGTTCCTTGCTGGCGATTCTTTTTCCGACGCTAAGTAACTGGAGTGGTGACAGCAGTTCGATACAACAAACTGGCGACGAGGATGGGATCCCAACCCATGCGGAGAAACCCCAATGGACTTGCAGTCCATTAGATAAAATAGAACCGATCCTTCTTAACCATGTTCTGGAACAAGACTACGGACCTCATTACAAGTGCACCTATTCTTATTAGCCTCAGTTAACGCCGGGGGGAGGGGGGTAAAAGAAAATATACTTTCACTCACGCAATTCTTGAAAACGTTTTGATCGAGCCAGCTTGCCTTCAGGTGAGTCCGGTTGTCCGACTTCAGCAGAAAATGGAGAAGAATCCTGAATCAATAGCATAGCCGGCCACACTGGTAAGATGAGTACATCATCCTTCCAAACAGCTTTGTGTTCCAACAGACCAACGGCGGGCATATTCTCCATCGATTGATTCATCGTAATCTCTTTATTTGATGGAAATGAATCTTCCAGGTAACATCTTCTATCAGTAGTTTCAGACACATCTAAAAAGTTTTGACTCTCTGACGCATAAAGCCTTTCTTCTGGGGACCCGTTGTTACCGGTCACAGCAAACCTGTTATTACAAACAAAAGATGTGTTTTCAAGCATTCCGTTGGTTTCTTCAGGTTCACCTGCTATTAAACTCGGTTGATTTACTGCTGGACAACAACACTGGTTTGGAAGCGTATGCCTGCCAGAACGTTGTTCATCTCTGTGAGTTTGGCTCTCATTAGACTTCAACCGCGACCCATGTCTCGCATCATTGGGTGTACTGTGCATCAGTATGACAGCCTCAAGAAGTTCGAAAAGAAAGATACAGCTGAATCCAATGAACAGCGAACAGAGTCCGCCAACTTCCGAGAACAGTTTGGCAAGTGAGAATATTTCCTCTTCTGTGGCCACGTGGACCGATTCACTGCGAATCAGCTTCAGTTTACAGACGCCGACCGAGATGTTGGCCTCTGCTCCGGAGACTGTAACCTCATTATGCTTGATAAACTTGGTCATTACACATGGCAACGGACAAACTTTGTACGAAATCTGCTGATCGACACAATGTTTCTTCTCACATGCCGGTCCTCCTCGACAGGCTGCTTCGTTATAACCGAGCACATGTAGCGTGCAGTTGCACCCACATTCATGGAGCACCTGACGCCAACATTCTGCCCAGCCACATGATTCTCGACCATAGAGGAATGCAGTTCCGAACAGGAGTACAGCTTTGCTCTTCTCTTCAAACAGTGAAGCTCGGTCGGCTTCGGACGGATTTCGGGGATTTGACTGCGCTCCCCTCGAACTGAGTGAGTTTGTTTGCGTCAAATTCAGCCGAAGCTTGTCCAAAAAGTCCTCATACCAGTGGACTTGTCTTTCATCGTTTTCCCAGTCTTTGTCAGGAAAGCCGATCACACCATCCACTGGATCCTCAGTCGAACTGATCGGATCCTCGGAAGACTTGGCGTATTCCGCGGCCATGGATTTCGCATCGGGACCTTTGTGGCATGGATTTCGAGCTGTTTGGAGTCTTGATGTGACAGACTTGGAAAAGTACAAAGAAATTATGCTTTTTGGATTGATAATGGTATGTATATGACGATCATACGCACTGAAAGGTAGTTCTCCACGCTCATGTGTAATGATTGTGAACGAGATTGGATCGGCGATGGACGTGGATTGATCGATCTCTACCTCCAAATATGACCATCGATCTCTGGGTGATGGAGAACGAAGCTCAAACGTTGTGCATAGAAACGACCGGGCGTTCGGGACCTGAAAACAAGAATAATTGCAACCAGTTGAGTGCAACATTCACACTCACTTCGTTTTGGTCCGTCAATGAATTACAAAAATATCAAAATCTTGCAAACAGACTTGCAATTTTTCTAAATTTTTCAACCAGCTGATTACACTTGTTCAAATTTGTTCCCCACTTCAGACATGCTGAATGGCACTTAGTTTGATCTGAGAAAGTCATTTTAAAATTTGGATGACAAATGTTGCCAACTTTTAAAGTTGTTTCGGTCTCTAAATCAGACGATATTTTGTCGGTAATTTGATGAATTCGTCACGTTAACTTGTCTTACTCAGTCGCTTTTACAACAAGCCGAATTCGGGAAATGTTTGTTTCCGACTATTGTTAATCCGCTTTGAATAAGGTACTGAGTATGACGGAAAGGATCTAGCGAAATCTGGTGAAATCTCCATCACATGGTGGAAAATTAGTTGGATAGTTTGCCTGTGGTTTACTGGGATCTTTTCCAGATAAGCCCTGACAAAAATGAAGCCTCGTCACCCGAAAAAGATTAGAAAAAAGAGGATATGAAGTTTGTACTGTTAGTTTTATTAAAGACGGTGAAATAAGGACATGTCATTAATAATTTGCGTGAAAAGGTCCGTTTTTTTCGGTGCCTTTGCCTCCAAACGACCTCACACAAGTAGCTTTCCACGAAAGGTCGGTGTGTGCCGCATTGGCGTTTATTTTGCATCTTGTAGACATGCCGAAGAGATTCGATGGTTTGTGTGTGAGCTTTAGTCGTTGGATCCACAAAGTTTTTGGTATGATCAACCGTTTCATGAGTATGGTTCATGTCAATAATCGTTTCAATCATGATTAAGCCGGCAGCGATGCAGGCCTGGATTGTGTCCATGAGAGTGACCGCAGTTCGACCTGGCACTGAATACATGAAAATCTCTTCACTATCCCGGCAGATCCCTACGAAAATCCACTGCTGGTGAAGAACTCGCCCTGCGTGGGTTTTACGGCGAGATATTGGTATTTCATGGATCTGGACGTGTAGACTTGGGCCGCCGATAGCTGTTGGAGTCTGCAAAAGCCGCCAGGCGCAAACTCCTCGAAGAAGCTTCTTCCAGCCAACAGCGGTCATGTGGCTAATATATCATCACTCTAAGCAGAATTTGATTTTTTTTATAAATTTTCGGACCAGCAGTAAATGAATAGAATTAGTGTCCTAAACCCAATCCTAGACTGCTCCAGCCAAGTTACCTTTCGAAGGCCGATTTCTTGCCGACACTGTCAGGCATTAAACCTCTACCTGTCAGAAACGGTTGAAGGTGTCATTTGGTGGTCATTGTTGCATAAACGCTGCTGATGGATCACTCCGTGACTTTGCAAAAACATATTGCCATCACGGACAAACAGTTGAATATAGATCTCACCTGAGTTGGGTGAGCTAAGCTAGTCTTAAAGGATCGAAGGATTGCCTTACTGGGATGCGTTTTCCACACGACCTTAGAGCATGCGTTTACTATGGTGCAGTCGTCATAAGCCGGCTGGATTGTAACCCAGCTTTCGTCACAAAAACCAACAGAGACTGTATATCACACGGCCTCCTGTTTGGAGTGAAGATGCAATCCAGGTAACCAATGACACATGTGGCTGATTTTCTGTCCGCGTCTCTTTGCCTTGCAGACAGTCTTCCAATCACCAAAATGCGCACCGTTTTCACTCTTGTTTGGCTGTTACCAGCTGTTTGATGGCCGGAGTGTTCAGCCTGTCAGACTGACTGACTGACTGACTGACTGACTGACTGACTGTCTAGAGTCACGAGAATCTCGCAACCGCCGCTCGCACTGCGACGTCAAAATCAAACATGTACTTAGATTGTCTGGAACGTTTGCATACGTTACACCTGTAGGAGGCTCTTAAACACCGGCTCATTTGAAAACAATGTTCGGGGTCAATTGTGTGCAAAATTTCAAGCCGAAGGTGCTCGCGTTCGTGTCTGCGCAACATCTTATCGGGCGTTGGAATTAACCGAGCTGGCGGCTGGAATTCCAGAAAGGGATGTGGTGCACACACTTGGAGTTTTCATCCCTTAGGACTTCCCAATTTCACATTGATAGATGAGGACATTGTTAGCACGCTCCTTTAAAAATGGCTACCATACGTGTTGAAGCTGTCTCCGAGACAAATGTGATTTTTAGAAACTTTAAATTCAAGTAGATGTCGCGTATCATTAACCGAGACGAGTCAACCATGTGGTTTCTTCAGTCATTCAAAACGAGGCCACTACGCGATTTTTAGCTTTTCCCCTCTGTCGTGATTTTCGTACCATGTCACGTTAGGGTAGGCCATCAGGCCAAGACAGTATAAGACAAAAAATATCCGCTTGCACTTCCGCAAAGCCAAGTCGTATACATCGACTATTCAAATCATGATATGAGGTCAGATCAACGCAGTGAGTAACTAAGAAGGAGATATGACCAGTTCTTCACGCGATAAGCGGATGTAGTTTTTTGTCATGGGTGGATGGGAAGTTTGGTTACCACCTTTATCCTCGGTGTTTTCGTCCGACAGACATTCTCATTACTGAACACAAATTTGAAAAAAACTGTCAAAAAATATACCTACGGGAGTGAGCTAGATGCCGGTTTTCTACTTGTTCTTATCAATACCTTGGATCACCACTAGGATGATTCTGTCGATGACATTTCCTCTGCGTTACTGTGACCCTAGATGAAATTTCCCAGATCCCCAAAATGAGCACGTCATGTGAAATTCGACGGACTGATGAGGACGACCGATTATAACGTTGTAGTATTCGCGTAAAGTGGTCCGTCTCCAACTGTTGTTTCCTAAATCGGGATATCCGGGAAAATTGTTCCTCAGATGGCGGGTAACAACTGCTGATCACCCATCAGTTCCGTCACGAATGGCCTGGAACTCACCAAGGTGTGACAATTGGAGCACCTGTGTGATGCCACAAGCGCAGAATCTCTCAGATCAGGTTTGTCACTCATCAGAGTTCTGACCACAAAATATTCAAGGTTATGCGTTGGAACAAATGTTCTTTTAAAAAAATGTACTGTAGTGCTAATTCTCTCGGAACGTTGCTGTCTTGCGGTCCGGCTTTTGAGAAAAAGGCCTTCAGTGAGGGTGGTTGGCATTGACACTCTCAGTCTGCAAATCTTGACTCATCTGACACCGAAGCAAGCGGTACATCATTCGTTTAGAATTGATAAACAAGAAGTCAGCATCCACTCCCAGTCACTGGATTGACCAGCCGAACGTTACCCACTCATTTCAGGTTTCGCACTTTCATCACTGATCCAGTGAGGATTGCGACAGACTGTGCAGTTGTCTTCTGCCTTATCAGAAAGAATGGTCGTCGGTCGTCTGGGTGCAGATCGATAGTAATCCACGTGCGGGTCCGTCCGCAACGTCTTTGCAGGGGTCTCGCAAACGTGAAGTGACTAGTCTGTTTCACGTGTCCGCTCAAGCGTGTAGCTTTAAAATGATCAAACATCGAATTACGACGTCTTGAGTGTCCCGTTTGCACAAGCTAGAATATCGGGTACCATTTTGAGTACCGTGAGTTGAATAGACCTGGCACAATTTACGGTTTATTATAGATACAAGCCAGTGAGACGATATAATACCTATCCATCCATGTTAATCCCAATCGATGGTATTAGCTGGCCTATCTTTTTCATCTAAGCAGTCCGCCAACTCACGAAAACGATAGCTTGATTTTGGCGTACGATCGGTAACGTGCAGAGTCAGTCGCACAACGCAGTCGGGGTTTTTGCCTGGTGCTTAGCTATGACACGTAACTTTGTGTAGTTGTCAGTGAACGTAGAATCATGAGCGAAAATAGGGGGAAAGAACTTGCAACCCAAAGTTCACAGAATCCTTCTTCCAAATCCATGTAGGTTCCCCCATCAACTTAACACCTGTTGACCCAACTTAACGCAGAGAATCCTCCGGCGGACACCAAACACACACCTTTAGCTGATTGATTCTTCTCCCGCCTTAAATCTCGACCATTCTCGTAACCTCGTCACTTGGCTTGTTTGTTTCAAAAGTGAAATGTTGTCCACTAATAAATCTACTGATTGTTCCCAAAATTTTTCGGAAATTTTCAAGTCTGTTTGGACAAATTTCTACAACGAAGAGGACGTACGAAGAGAAAAATCGACACTGTACTAGCCTGCCACCAACAATCGACATGTTCACATCTTCCAGACATTCACTCTCATTCAACTTTGATTTGATTTAATCAGTCAGTTTCAAGTTAGCTTCAAGCCTGCGAATTTTCAGTGCAAGTACATTCTCATTTGGGCTTATCAGTCATCTATTGTCAAACTGTTATCGTCGGACCACCATTCGTTCACCGATCAATCAGACCAAAAACGGTGACTGCTGGAAGGATGATACCACGAGGGCAATGTGAACCTCTTTTGTGACTACACTTCACCACAAGCCATCATTTAGTCCTACGTATTCAGTTCTGGAAGAAAGCAAATGTCTTTGTTGTGGTCCGGAACAAGTAGCCCGCGATGAAATAAATCGGGTTATCTTTAGATCCCCAGTGAAAGGAAGAAGGCCTTCTCTGCGGAGTTACTTAGTAGGAAATGCCGACTAAACAGTTACATACTATTGGACAGGGGAGCTAAACTCTCATATGCATCTCATATGCATCTCTCATATGCATCCATCTTCACTTGAACGCGTCTTCCTGAACTTTCCTGAATATTCATTGACTGCTGCTCAAGTGCAAGCAAATGGGACTCCACAAATTCCGTAATAGATCTCACTTTTCAAGAGACGCAAAGTGGATTCACGAGAAACCAAAAGGGATTCACGAGAAAACCACACACTACTCGCATGCCTCCCAGCCAGTAGTATCATCGTTAAACAAGTACCACCAGTACCATGAATTCTGCCATGTCTTATCCCATTCCTACTTGCAAACCGTCATAGATGTTGTCGTTCTGTTGCCTCAGAATAAATTGTTACACACACAAGTGTGTGTGAGTGAGTGAACAGAGGTGATAGCACTGGCAGTTACAGAAAGGATACTAGGACACGATAACATATCCACCTTTCCTTCCCAATCCTAAAAGATCCTCTACTGACTTGAACTAACCGCCAACTGCTGAGGTTACTTCCTAGCCGAGGCAGACAATTTTGTTTTGGTTCCAACTGGCCGTGGTTTGGTTCAGACGGTTTGTTAATGGACAACAGACCGGTCTGTTGGAAAAATTCTCTCTTCGCTCGGTTCTGATCAACACAAGAACAAGGACATAATTTAATCTGCGAAACGTGAGGATCGTTGTGCGTGGAGATAGTAGATAAATAAGGGAGTCCCTACAAGGATGGCACTCCGTCGCTGAATCACACAACAGACGGACAGAAATTTGTCAAATCCACGCACCAACCCAAACGAATAATGGTAAACTTACTCGGACCTCTCAGATAGACAGACAAATCAAACAGTATCAGGGACAATCTCGGTGAGTGTGAGTCTCAAAGACTACCCATACTTCGACTAATCAGGAAGCAGGTGGAAGAACCAGGGAGCAGGACCGATCATCCAGAAGTTGAATTTTAATCAGAGGCCACCCCTTGATCGGAAAGGCATCAACACCAGAACCATGTTGGTCAACATTTGGATACCGATGATTATCTATCGCGCTACGTGCTGATGGTACAACCTTGATTCCCTAGGCCAAGGTTCCATCCCACGTGTGCAGTTAACAGCTGCAGTGGTTGAAAGAAGTTCCAACTTCGGTAATCGTGAAATCAGTTTGTTGACTTCCGGATTCTGCCAATATCTGGGGGGAAAATTGGGTCAGTCACTTGACGCAGTGCTGCCTATGCTCAAACAATCGAACAAACACCAGGCATAACGCACTACTCATAAGGTTGTTGAAGATACCTTGGCAACCTTATGAGTAGATTGTCACGTCTAAACAACAAAGTATTGTAACCTCTCAAATATCGTACCAACTGGAATGTAATGCGCCCTACAGCAACACATTCAGTTAAAGAATATCACGAAGAGATTCGGGTGGATTCATGTGAATTTCTTTTCGAAACCGAATTCGTATGCAAATGACAGTAATCGTCGAAAACACTACGCACGTTCTGGTGACGCAGGTGTACTTTCCAAGGTAACGGCTTGCTTCATTGCCTGGTGCAGCTACTACTCTGAACGAGGGTTTGTTAAGCATCAGTTGGATCATGATCTTTCAAACGAGATGGCTCAATGGTTAGAGCGCGAATTTACTGAATTTACTGGAAGGTCCATGGTTCGAGGCCATCCTCTGCATCTCGACTTCTCCTACCCAGGCTGTAGCAGCGCAGCAGTATCCAAGCCGTTGTGCTTCTTTCGGAGTGGCATAGCAGCTGGGCTCCAAAAGGGTTCTACTGCTAAAAGATTGTATGTATTTCATGTATATTTTTCAAAAGATGATATGGAAAAGTACAGAAGCGATACTAAGAGCAGCTGAAGGTCCCTTTCAGCCACTCGTTGATGATGAACAAAGCAGTAAGGTAGTGAGTAATTTTCACTCCTCAAACTATCCCCATCGGACATACAACTAATGGGTGTTTCGTGGATCAGGAAACCAAGACGCACAGTGCGGAACATCCATCGGTAGACCAGCACTTGTCTGACCAGACCTTGTTTTAGCTAACTTAAAACTGAATGCGTGTCAACTTACCGAGTAGCGTTAGTATGGGTGTGGTCTTCGCCACTCAGGAGATTTCAGAACCACCGAAACGTTTCCTGTGAGATTCGTCACTGTGGTACTGCTGTCCGCAGATCAGCCGAAAATCATGTCGTTTGGATGAATGTGTCACGTGGAGGCTACAGACTAGACGATGACGGGCCTGATTGGTCAGAGTGTTAGCTAATCAGGATTGAGCATTACAGTTTGGCGCTCCTGGTCATCTATTCAAGATTCTAGGGCGAACTTGTGGAAAATTCTGTAGTCACCGTATAAATACGGCGGTAAAAATCCTCTTTCGTCCTCAGAAAGGGCTGTCGCAAGGTACTGTGCCTTTTGATATACCATGGTGGGCGGAACAGGAAGCCAATGTCCGACATTGAATTTACACCACCGTTTGCAACATGTAATAACTATTCTACAAAGTAACAGTATCACACCTACCGCTTTTTACATCATCAGTCCCGCTCTGCTCGCCCTAGAGAGCCGGAAACTGTACGCGGTGTTTTATTGCTTGTTTTCCACCACCTGGTACAACAAACGTCATGTTCAGCGCGGAACAAACGCATAACAACCGGAATTACATGACATTTGCACCGACTGAAGTGAAAGCAGAGCAATAAATGAAGCGAACAAGGAGAGAGGGAGAGAGAGAGAGAGAGGGGGCAAAATAGAAGGAACATGGCTTTGTGAATCGAACACTTCTCTTGTGAAATTTCAAATGGATATATAAGCTTAATGAAACGTTTTGAAACTCATCATCACCACAAAAACCCCGAGTACAGAAGATGAGTAGGTCGTAGTCACGTCGGATTTCCCATGTATGTCACACGGGTTGACATAATGTTCATTTTTCCGATGAAGTTCTCTATGATTGTCAGCGTGACCGATGCTTGCCGGTAACTTAACTATTATGTGAGTCTGTGGGATCCTGAACATCCGAAGAGCCGATAATCTTTAAGCGGACGATATAAATTATCTGGCACCGCCATTCGGCACTTTGTAGCCACCCGGTCACTCACATACTGTTCAGCTCGCAATAGCCTACTGGATCACGAGACTTGTCTCTTTTTAATGCCCACAACTACGTCACACTAAGGTGACTCGTCAGACGTCGATGGTCTGCACCGTCTAGTGAGCGTAGCAACCAGTTATGTGCTGACGCACCCACGTACGCACCATCCGACCTACATATATGGGAAACCGAACACAGTCAGCACACAGTCTCGCGCGCGCGCAGGGAGCAAGGAGTCAGCCAAATATTCCAAGTCGACGGACAATCATGGAGTTACGTGTAGCAGTCGCACTGCGGAGAAAAACACGTTCCCGCCGTCCGGACTTTTACGAAGGAACTCTCCAACGATAAGTTCCCTTTTATTGACTCGCTCCCTTCTCGCACTGTATTTGTTTTTATACGTGTCGCAACCATACCAAAGACTTTTATTGATCATATACCTTCTGATTTGCAAAAACTTTTATTGATCATATACCTTCTGATTTGTATTATGGCTATCACCACCTCTGCACTAATAACTTCCCAGTAAATTTCTGGGTCCGATTAATCCGCTGCGAATAAGCAGGTGAACAAGCAAGTAGAACATAAGATTGACGGAAACTCGGGGACTGCACCTACCTGGTGAGCCCCAAGAAGGGCGAAACCGGTCGTGAGCTGTCGACGAATTTTCAGCAATCTTGTGAGTAGTGCATTACAAATATACAGGTGACGGGATGTTTTTGACCAATAACTAGATGGTTGGTACGTTGCTGCGTTCGAATTACTCTCACATGAAGGGTCGTTCACCTATCCTGGTCATGATTCTGGTCCTTGAAGTCGAGTTTCGCTCTCGTTGGAGCTTGAATTCAAACTATAGACATGAGCGACGACTGTGTTACCACCAATCCACAAGTGCACGCTGGACTGATCAGAATGAAAAGGGGAAAGTGTTCACAACTGATCGATACAATCAGCTTTGTTCAGTGGCAGCAGCAATCCGCACTCAACACACTCCTGCGAAGTTAAAGACGTGTAGTGTGCGAACGGCAAATTTTTTCATAATCAATTTAGGCAGGTTGTCCGAAAGGAGATAGAAAGCAAGGTTAAATTCAGCAATCTCAAAAAGCAACTTGTGTTGTCCGGCAATTCATACAAATCCTTATCTTAGAAGCAATATCATTTCTAGTGATCCAAGCCGGTTTGATTAATAGATTATTCTCCCTTATGTATCCATTTCTTGCTGGGGGAAGCTTATTCTTTGTCCTGTCTAATAATACGTCGATTAGGTCACGTTTATAAACCTCCGGTATACTGAGAACTTTACGTTGGTTTGCTGTATAAAAGAAGGAAGATATCTCAGGGGACCACCGCAGGAAACCAAAATATTGAACTACCCCGTCCCATCAAATTAAGATAAAGAGAGGTTAAACACTAATCAAATTTTGACCGGAATTTCCAGGGAACTAGGATATGACCTTTGGTTGTTGGTCTGTTCGCCGAGCTTGGCAGTTGGATTGCAAACCAATCGAGGTGACATCGTCAGTGCAGAGTCGAATGGGTGAATTTCTCCTATGCTGCCTGTGATTATATAGTTTCTAAACGGCATCTGGTAGCTCTGGAAACGGTTTTCGTGTGGTTTGATTGGTCTACTGTGAATCTGACCTGGTCTCAATCTCCTGCGTCTGGTTGGTTCGTTGGGCGTATTCAATTCGGCAGTTCTGTGTGTGGTTGTTCTGCTGTGATTCGGCCGTATTCTTCTTGCTTTGTAGTGTGAGTTTGTTTCCTTGATTGGTTGGTTCATCGGCCTTCTGTTTTTAATGACTTTCTTCCTTTGACCCAATTAGTCCGTTGGTTGCCGTTAGGTTTCTTGGCTCGTGACTGTGTGGTTCTTTTGCTCGTAACGGCTGATAGACTGGGTCAATATCGATGTGTTTATTGATCGACTATTGCGTGGAGTACCACCCCTCGCTCCCGATTTGTTATTGTGTGAGCAAGTATTTGAACATTGTCCCAATTGAACTTGTGTCCTTCTCCGTCTTCGTGGATTGAGACGAGTGACATTGGGTCATGTCTTCTACTGGCAAGCTTGTGTTCGTGTATTCTCGTAGCACGTTTTCTTCCCGTTTGGCCAACATAATGTTTCTCGCACTCGTTGCATTCAAGTTTGTAGACCACGTTAGTCTTCCTCAAAGCATCCAAACTTCCCTTTGGTTTCGAGAGGGCTCTTCTCAACATGTTTGTAGGCTTAAAGGCGACTGCAATTCCATGTTGTCGTAGGTGTCGTGCAATC
>NW_008751710.1:1058411-1127181 GCF_000715545.1 Opisthorchis viverrini
AAAGCAATTCAGCAAATTTTTTTTAACCCACAAACCAAATTTGACTCTTTTTTTGTTTTGGCATGGCATAGGGTAAGGTGCTCCGTAAGATTCTGTTTTGCTTTTCAACCTCCCGTTTAGATTGTGTCAACAATTTTTTGCGGTTCCCTTCTGATTTATTTGATGCCTTGTTTGTCTTGCTTATGATGCCTCACTTGGAGAAACAAATCGCTCCTCGTGGGAATTTGAAAACTCCCCCAAACATGAGGCATTTTTTTAATCAGAGGCATTTTCCTCTAAAGAATCAACCCTTTGGAAGACCACTGTTCAAGACAGAGCAATCTCCGCAGATACAGTGAAGTTTCTAACAGACTTGAAAACATTGAGGAGACTGGCTAAGTTGGTAAACCAGTTATGAGGCAAATTTTATTTCATAATTATCCAACCAGATGGAGTTTTGGTGTATAAATCGCGCGATACTCTACTCATGCAATTTCTACTTTTCTGCATGTTGTAGTGTGGGTCCATTTGACTCATCTCATCAGCTAAGAAATCAGGAGCTGCTACTTCTGCCTACCAGCCCAGCTACATGTAGACACATGTAAACTAAACCTACCAGTGTAACTGCGGATACTACTGATGAGGTATGAGAGTAGTCGGTGGTTTTCTCAAAGCTCCGTCCCGTGTCTAATAGGAAAGGGAAGGTTATTAGGGAGCTTGTGGAACTGATTTGCAATGTTCGTTCACAGTTGTGTGATAGTCAAAGAATATCCAAGAAGACGCATGAGAATGTGTTCAGCTTTCAAAATCTATATGCATATGAGACTGTCCAACAGTTTGTAACTGCTTAGTTGCTGTTTGCATTGCTAAATGAATTCGCAGTGGAGAGCTTTCCATCTTATACAAATAGTTCTCCCACAAGGGGCTGATTTCAGTGATACTTAACTTACCATATTGAATAATCGTTGATATTCATTGATGGACTTATAAATATTCCGTCCATCGACATGAATAGTATATCGCTGTCAGTTCCCAGTCATCTTTGTCACTACAAACAGTGATTCTGCTCCACCTTGGCAGATCCAGACGCACACCTACACCGAACCACTCTTTATATATGCCGGATAAAAAACATAGGCCACAGTCATTTGGAGTTTACCATTTTACTGTCTTCAACCAGTGCGACTGCTACTGCTTTATGGATCAGAAACGTGGTCCGTACACCTAGAAAACACCCGAAAGCTGTCAGTGTTTGAACGTCCGTGTCTATCGAGCATTGGTCGGGTCTGGGGTAAAATCGGTTTAACAACTTTGAGGCAAGCGAGACGGTACTGGGAAGAAGGAACTCTCCCAAGAGTGATGAATTACTCACAGTTTATGGGCTATGCTGATTAGAACATGAACTCCGCATGCTTCGCAGAACTCCTCTCAGCATTGTACTGAGTAGAATCGACCAAGGAGTGAGTAGTGTATAACCTAGCAACGAAGTATGAAACACTAACCAGTAAACTGAATCCAGTTGACGACTGTCGCTTCCCTGGATAGGGATCTTGGAACTCAACTCAACAATGTTTAATGGGACTGACTGAAATGGCCTAATCGCGCAGTGAGTGGCGTTGGCACATCAAAGCTATTGCCTTCAACGCGTAGCTAGCCATTTCCAAAAATAACTGAATCAGCCACTGTCTTCAATATTTGGCTGTATCTTCCACGTCCTTCTATATTCCTCTTACCGAAATTGTAGTAGCTGGAATCATCGCATCCTTGGTACTTGGTTTATAGCTGATAAACTGGCCTTCAACAAGTATAGCAGTAACCTAACGTGTTCATTAAAGAAACTCTTGGTCAAACGAAACTAATTTGATTCAAGCAGACAGTCGTCCGCAAACCGAACTGCCAGTTACACTGGATCTCACTGTCACACTTTGAATCGTCGAGTACACAGGGAATGAGCAGAGGGGATGTCCCAGGCGGTTTCATGGAAAATTTGTTAGATCCACCTTCGTTGGATGCGAATGCCTCGATTCGACAAGGGTTTTTCGTTCCAGTCAACAAGAACCAACCATTTAGCCGGATGGTGTAGTAGGGTGAGTACTGAAGTTATTTGTTCAGCTTGACTGTATCCAGGAAGGTTGTTTGAACCGCAGATAAAACTGTCATTCTGCAAAAGCAGATATCTCCAACGGATATAGTACTGTGATGTGTACCGTAAATACTTGACAGGTTTCACTTTAGTTGCGATTGTTTGTGGAATATCGTAGAATTCGCGTTCAGACTACCCTCGTTTGAACTAATCAAAAAAATTGCCCATCAGGTCTCAGGCGTTCATACCGTTACCTGAATGAGAGGTCCTGATAAGCTGGCCAATCGATCGACAGAGGCAGGACGCTTATTGGCTAAGCGTTCGAGGCGTCCGATAAGCCAATCACAACATGGCGCGAACACGATCGCCTATTCAGACTCAATGACTCAAGGACGTTCGGTGTGCGCAAATGGAGTAGCGGTACCACCCTCGCCCACACGTCAGATGTCCGGGGTTAATAACCCGTCACGGCCAAAGATATGTACTACCGATGAGCGCTGATAAGACCAAGACTCCGGTCTAGTGCTTTCCCCGTTTGGTATGGACTCATCAGAATATGATAGGAGCAGTGATATGAAAGTGAGTTTAGTTTGGTTTTAGAGAACTTCGGTTTCTTATTAAGACGGCATCATTATGAGTATTTCCTTTGATGTTTAAAACAGTGTAAGCTGTCCTTGATGCAACAAATCGCCATTTTTTGCTCAAGGGAAGGAAGAACTGAGCGGACGTAATGTTGTTACGAACTATATGGTATCCAACACTCTTGGCTCTCAATCTAGGCATAAATTCTCCACACTCAAAGCGTAAAATGGACAGTACCTAGAGAATTTCATTTACACCTGACAGAAAACGCTTTGTATTTTGGTTCATCAGATTTGTCTCTTTCAAACATCAATTTTCCACCTTAAAATACTGAAAATTTAACTCTTGCGAATGTTTTAACCACCCACACAAAAATAGAGAGCAGTGGAATATGGGGGCACTTCTTTTGAGGATTCAAACTTCAGACCTCTGACATACGAACTCAGCTCGTTAACATTTCTACACTTCGCATTCAGTGAGGAGTCCTGACAAGGCAGATTTTGGGCCCGGACAATCTACTCACATTCAAGATATGACTGATCAGCCACTGAAGTGGCTGTATGGTATCAGCGCATCCATTTTGCACGCCAGATGCGTTGAATTCAAGTTCAGGTAACGGTAAAAATGTAGTGTAACGAAAACGAAGCTGAATACCAGGCTTTTCAGCTCTTCAATTGCAGAACAAGAATATTCATGAAGTTAGAATTACACCAGTGAATATCTTGTGGATACGTGTGAATTACATTGGGTCCGGGAACAGATAGGCCTATCTACATACTCGCTATTCGTCCAACAGTAATTGAACGAGCACTTTGTCCAAAATAACTGTCTATTCATCAGTTGTTCAGGGGTTTATCTCGTAATCACCCAAATAACGACAGGAATAACAACAGGAATACTGGGTCGAAACTTTTGAAAGTGCGCATAGGAGTTTGATGCAAGGTACTGAAGGGACATCGTTGGCATGTTTATATGTTCTCTTACTAAGCGGAGTTCTTGGCGATATTTTAATTTCTCGTAAAGTATATCTAAAACATCACACGCACCATAAATACCCAAACGTCACTTAAGAAGTACTACTGGAGGTAACAGAATAGTTCTGTAGACTTAACGCACTACTCATTAGGTTGCTGAACACTCTTCGACAAACCGTGACTTGTTTTGCTCTTCTTGGGGTTCATCAGGTAGGCGCAGTCCCCAAATTCATCCCAACTGTACGTACTAATTGAAACAAAATTGCATGAAATTCGATAAATACACTCAACTGGATTTGCTTTCCAGCTACTTTGTGATTGGTATTATACCTGTACAGTACAATATGGTGCCAACGGAAACATGCGGCACATTCAGTCAAAGAGGAACATCACAGACAAGTGATTCAGTTGGGCTTCAAGTGAATCTTAAGTGAAATCGTTATGCAAATAGGGTTATTCGCGAAATATTTCTGCTTAGTTGGTATCGGTGACCAAAGCTAAGCTTCATAAATGGCATGTCAGTAGTGTGCCCTTCACCGAAACTTTTGGAATCTGAGTTTACCTACTATTTCGAGACTTATTGGATTTTATTGTATCACCACTGACAGAAACGCGGATTCCTGACCCCGGTTTTTTTTTCGAGCAACTGCCGAGCGGAGATGTCGAACCCTTCGTCACAATGCGGAACAATGGACCTTGTGGACTCATTATTACAGCGTCTAGATAACTTTGAATTATTTCATTTGAAGCAAGTTTTGATGTGAAAGCAAAGCTGTTTTTCCAAGTTTTGTGAACAATGGAGCACATTTGGACAAACAGACAAGGAATACAGCTATTCGATTGCACTGGTCTATTTGTTCATTGCGAAACAATGCCTAGTCACGTGATGTCTAGGTAAACTGAGTAAGGTGAATGATTCCGCTCGCTTATCCTCCATAATCACGAGCTTGTGGTTTATCGACGTACAGTCAGATATAAAACAAACGGAATTAAGTAAAATTCAAGAAGTTTGTTTATATCATCAACGGACTGACTACGACTGAACTACCCCGGATTACTGTGAACTCCACACGTTCAATTGACGGTAAAACAAGAGTGATCTTGGATCGTAACGTTATCGTTCACACCCAAGATACCATATTGTCCAAATCTATTCAATTGAAGAAGAACCTGAAGTTAACGGAAGCTTGGGGACTTCATCTACATAATGAGCCCCAGAAGGGCGAAACCGATCGTGGGCTGTCGAAGAGTTTTCAGCAAGCTTATGCGTAGTGTATTAGGTCTATGCTATGTACTCACTAATTATTTTCGTCGGGGATTCACCCGATTCCGTGTAAATTAGCTAGAATGAATAAGCAATCACATTATGTATGCCGCTTTTGTCAGAGACGCTTGTACTATGACAAGTGACTTTGAAAAGACGTGTTTTTGGGTACTTATTGATCCCCGAGACAGACTGACCGCCAAATTACTTGAATAAAAAGTCAAAAACTCCCAGCCTTGAACTTCACATCTACCACGATAAAATTATTCCCGTCAAACTGCATCACTGAATGATGATCATCGCACCCAGAAGAATCTGGAGGACGATCGAACCCTGAAATTGACTGTTACCAAGGCACGATGTCGAAAAAATACCTGGCCTACCGGAAATTTCATACAAAGTTCTTGTAACGTATAAGACGCTAGCGTAGTCCCAATTCGGTTCTTTACACTCACCGTGAAATTTGTTGAAAAATTTTGTGAAAAACTTTTGTAAACATGGTGTTCTGCTGAGATAACCCCCACTGAAGCAACCAGAGGCAGTTCGTTTCACTTAGATGTTTGCTGTGCCTTATTTTTATGGCAGTTTTACTGAGAAATATTGATTTTCGCACTTACCGGCATAAACTAATCGATTGTCGATAATAAAAGGAAATTGGAAGTTTCAATCGAGATATTATCCTGTAATGACGCCAACGTGTCCCGAAAACCTCAGAAGCACTGTACAGCTGTTTCAACGTCATTTGGAATTATCGGGTTCGCGCCAGGGCGACTCGAACCCGCGACCACCAGGGTGGTAGTTGAAGGGTACGGGCAGCTAATCAGCATCTTGAGATCGAAACTGATTGAAACACTCATACTATTAAAAAAATGTAAGTAGCTCAGTAAGGGAACGAGAAATGACGAGTGTAACTCATCCGAGCATGCGTCACGTGAGGAACCAGTAAACCGGTGTACCTACGTGAAGAGAATTCAGTGACTGGAAGATATGTGGTACTATATCCTGTCTAAATGCCAGTTAGTCGCCCTAATGACTAGCTGGTGGGGTTCAAACGGTTCAGCCTTCCACTGCGGCGGATGACAGTTAGTGCGTCCCACAAACGGAGCAATTTCGAATCGATCAAATCAGTCGTTTATTGTCGGACTGTGTGACCGTCTTGTAAATAAACGGTGATGCATATTGTGGTTCTTAATTCGTAAGAAATCTCCCAGTATTCACTTTTTTCCCTTTGTATTAAGATTTTCTTCCACATAAGAAAATCTTTCGTCAACTTATGGGCCTTTTTAGTTTCACCGAGAATACCATGCAGTACGAAATGCTTTAGACGTCCCATGCCTAACTGGGAAATCAGCTATCATCACTGAAGGGGAGCGTTTTGTGGGCGAATTCAATTCACTAACCTGTTCCATCACCGTGAGTCGATAACTCCTGGCGGATTTGGGCGGTTGCACATTGAACCGGACGGTGAAATTGTGTAAAAGTTGGTAGATTGGAGAGATTGCAGTCGTCGATGTATTCCACACGAGTTCACCAACCGGAAGTCTGTGTGTAATCACATCGAAAGACAAGTTTGGAGACGAGTTTAGAACCCGTTGACGAAACTGTTCAATCAAGATCTTGTCTTGCCAAGGGAGGCGCATATCGGTACCGGGCATAGCCACGAAACGACTGAATATTTTTTTTGCCTCAGCTGCTTGAGGACAGACTGTGATTCCGGGGATCTGATCGTAGACCATATAACGTCCAGAATAGTCCAGCTGAAAAACTGTTTGATGTTTGCAATACTGGATAACCACAAGTGTGATGCAAACACACAGTACCATGAACATAGTGGCCGTAAACACAGCCCATAACAGCCTCAGGGGTCTGGTTGGGGCATTGGCAATTTTGGCCAGAGGAACTAATGAACTTTGAGAAAATACTGACAGGAAACCCATCATTTCATACACGAGAATTTGTGCAGTAAATTAGAAGAAACTGTGGGATGCAGGGTTAAATACATTCTTAAATTGGGTTCCTGTCACCTGATTGGTTGAGTGAGATGGCCAATGAAATAATTCCTGTGCGTTTGTTTCACATGCACTATCGGCATGAAAAATGAATTATGAAGAGAATGCAATTTTGATTTAATTATTTTGTTATTCATTACATCAGTGAGCATTAGACAAGAAGGCGAGTGGGCAACGGCATTGGTGACCGCTTCAATTGGTTCATCAATAATATGAACTGAGGATGTCAATGCGGGTATGGCTGGGGTTGTGCGCTCAGCACAGCATGTGTGTGGAGAGGGAGATGAACCAGACTATGGGTCGTGCTCTTCACTTTGCGTCACCGCGTTCTACTTGAACCCAAATCAGCCAGAATTCACCAACTACTCTCATTTGCATACGAGAGACTCAAGCGAACTAGCTGAATCTCTCGTTTATGATGTATGGCTACTGTGTCTGTCAGACTAGGGGAACACAGACGATTAATTCTGGGACAGGTTGAAATTATTGCCCCAAGGAGGGCTTTGTTCAGGCTGGTGTGCAGCTTTCTGTTCAGTAGGTCGACCGGCACATCACTCTTGAATGGGAGGCTAATCTAAAAACTGTGGTGGTGCTCAAAATGAATTCTTTCCTGTTTATATGCTTCTTAAAAAATTATCAGGAAACCCGTTGTCCCTCAGAAAGTAGGTGCGGGATGAGAGTTCCTGTTTCAGCGAATCGTCAGAGCATATTCTCCTCGCTGAGGACGAAGTCCGGAGACTCAGATACTTTAAAAACGTAGAGCGATGATTATTTTTAGCTACTTACAAAAGCTGAGTAGTTCCCATTTGAGAATTCCCAGTTGACGAAGGCCCCAGAGACGGACTCTGAACCATATAGTAGTTTGGTTCGTTAATTTATGGCGTGAAGCCACTGCTAAAAATTACGTGTGAGTTAGAATCCTCGTGCGCTTCTTCAGCTTTGTTTCCCCTATTATTTCGAGCCTCAAACTCTGAAGGACCAAAGACTCCTGTCAAACTCCACTCCATCATACAATGGCATTGATCGGTTACCAAATGGATGACTGATTTGCTTGTTTGGTTCTTTGGTAACTTATGTTTTGGTAGATGATGTTTGTAGAAAGGGGAAAAACTTACATTTAGATCTTACAGGACTGAACCGAACAACGCTGACCGTGCCGCAGCGAAAAACTTAGAAATTTGGGAAGGCTTCGATTGGGCAGGGATTTGAAATAAGAGGCTCAAGCAGGCATAACATAAAGCGAAATCCAAGTCCGAGAGTAAGCGTGCAGCATTAAGTTCCAGCTGAACTAGTGAGGACGCGTGTTCTTTTTCACATCTATTAACTTGGGATTCACACGTGGGTTGTCACTTCCCGGACCAACGGAATGCCAAAGGGAGGCCTGTTCCTAATGACAGTAGTTAGCTGGTGTTACGATGGTGAGGTTCTGGAAACTAACTCGGGAATGTCCAAAACATGTTGAGAAGCATCAATTCCGTCAGCATGCACTTCAGGAAGGCCTTCGAGTCCATGGTCTAGAAAAGACACCTATCGACTGGTCGTCCAATCAGCCGATCAGTGTCAACTGTCAGGCCCGACCTTGAAGAGATGTCTACCAGTCACTCATTATCGACCGGCTAGCCATGGTTTTAGGTCAATAGTGTTTATTCTCCCACTCAATCGGTGAAGTAATTTTCCCTATGGCAGTTTTAGCTACCAATGCTATCTTACTTTGCTTGATATTAATGAGCATGCCGAAGATGTACGAACGTCTGTCCTTGCAATATTGTGAGACCAATCCTTGAGTAGAAATTCGCTAAACCATTCGGATTGACCACCTTGCCGGAGATCAGTCACACCTTGTAGTAGCTGCTTCGGCGTGTCAGAGAGTTTGCGCGTGTGCGTGTCCGTTCGTCGTTCCACCATCCATCTGGCATGTGACTTGAGTGGCTGATTGGATGTGTGTCCGATTGGTTGGCTCGCGTGAGCGCTGTGAGTTGACTGGATATGTGACCCAGTTGTTTTGCCTACCTGCCACGAAAGCGGACCAGTTGGCCGCGTGTACCCAATACACCCGTGTCCGTACTCACGTGTTCTTCTGACTTACTGTGAATTACAATACACCTGCTAATAATTCTTGTATTACACTGTAATCACTGATGTAGTCGGACAGCTCGGAGCTTGCTTAGTTTGGAGATATGCACGCCATCTATTCTGTTAGAGCTAGACGAAGTTCCGATTAGCTTTGATGTCAACCCGATGTATACCAATGTCCCCAAAACGGATGCTTTGGAAGTAGCGGGAAGGCTTTCACTGGCAGACACAACGCCGCAAGAACGAACGCGACTCTTCGTAGACAGGATAGCTGAAGGCATGAAAATACGTCCAAATCTTAGTCACTTTATTTTCGACGCAATTATATACTCTCAAGAACAAGGCCTAGCGATGGTATCTCCAGTACCCCCGATTGTTGCCAATATGTACATGAAAGACTTTGAACAGAACGTTTAAGAAGGATTCGATTTCCCAGCGAGTATTTTTTGGCGTCACGTGGATACGCTGGTTGTACTTAAGCTTGATAATCGTGACGAATTCTTTCAATCTCCCAAAATGTTGGACCCTCACATTAAGTTTAGATTACTCATGAGCACACCCAAATGTATTATATGATCGTATAGATTTAGCAGTGTTTCGTAAAGTAAAAGCCCTGTGCATAGAGGATGTCGACCGAAGAGCAACACAACTTGCGGTAAAAAAGCGACTTCAAGCTAGTGGATATCCAGTGAAAGTAATTAATTGGCCACTAAGACGAGTATCAGTCCTAACACCAAGAACTAACACGAACCGCGTCGGGGACATCCCTTACGGAGCAGGGACATCTTAAGTCATTAGAAGGGTACTGAATACGGTCAACATTAGAGTAGCATTCCAGAAGGGAAGACTTTACGCTCGGTGTTCGTGCATTTGAACGATCGCCTTCTGGTTTGATAGGATTCAAGATTGTGTATACACAATAAAATGCAACGACTATACTAAGGTTTATATAGGTTAGACAGCCAGGGAATTGTACATCAGAATCGGTGAGCATAAACGTTCCATTAACAGACCACCGAGAAACGTAGATGAATATCAGGCGACAGCGAAGCATTCGGCAATGACAGGACGTGCACTAGACATTGGGAACAGGATAGATTTGGAAATATGGACATGCGGAGACGCGAACTAAGATTCACACCACAGTAGCTGGTAGCCGAGGCGGTGGAAATTGCCACGCATCCAAGCATGAGTAGAATAGACAGCGTAGAACTGGCAGGCTTGTGGAGAGCTGTTTTAGATCAGCAGAGATGACATGAGGCGGTGTGCAGTTATCAGCGAAATGGTCTGGGTTCAAAAGTGCGAAATTTGAGGATCCATTTGATTCTCCCAACCCAAATCCAGTTGTCATGGCACCCCTGAACGCACACAGATCAACTGAAATCTGTGAAAGATGGATGGATATCTGTTAAGTGTCCTAGAATGGAAAAGCAAGGCCTCAGGTTCCGAATTCAACTTGATGAAAAACTCTCCTAACCAATCTATCATAGGTGATGGTCAATCCCACCAACCAAAAACAAACAGGAACTTTCAGACCGACGCCCAGCACTAATCAAGTCGGCTAGTCATTAGAAACATCACCGATTGATTATCTGACTAACTTAAAACTCTGTGAACCTGGTAACTTATTCGCTTGGCCTGACGAAGCTTCTGTGTCAAAAGCGAGAGGTTGCCCTTCGATCAATGTACCGATTGCTTATCAAAACTCTCTGAAACAAATATGCCCCTCTTTTTAATTCGCGTAACGAAATGCATAATATCCTTCACAGTTGGCTCAATATTCGCTTGCCTGACGAAGCTTCTGTGTCAAAAGCGAGAGGTTGTCCTTCGATCGATGTACCGATTGCTTATCAAAACTCTCTGAAACAAATATGCCCCTCTTTTTAATTCGCGTAACGAAATGCATAATATCCTTCACAGTTGGCTCAAAGTTTTTCACCAGGGTAGCTTATGATACATAGTATTTTCGAAGCACACCACTAGATTATTCGTGAACTATACCGGTTAGCACACTAATAGGATTTTAATGCGAGACCCAACTGAGTCCTAGCTGAATCTCTCGTTTGTGCTAGTCCCCATCAACTGAATGTTCTGCACAAACGCAGAGAGATCGCAGTGTAATTTTCTTCTCACAATGTGACCTTGTGGCAATAACCTCGAATTCACAAACAGCTTGGATAGCACTGAGTTTCAGAAAGATGATCGGTTAGCTACACATCAGTTCATATAGGTTTCACTGCCCGCCGCAACCACGTCACTTACTTGGTTTACCTCATGACTCGCCCACACAGTTGTGCACAACATCGTCAACCGATGGGTTAGTCTGAGATTTGGCCTGGTTCAACACGCCTGTCAATCGGTTTACTTGGGTCATCCAAGAAGTCAAAGGAGATATGTTCGGACCTCTCATGTCTACGATATTAACTGAGGACTGCTCATTCCACAGCGCTTAACTTATTTAGTACGCATGGCCCCGGGACATCAAGCGACCGTAGCAAGATCTACGCAGTTTACTGGTAACCAGGGCATAATGCAACGTTTGAAGCGAGTGACTGACAGTTCGTTGACTATGTCATGCTATTGACATTTGACATGAGGGCGGAAACCCGGAACCCCATGCGGGAAAACATATAAAATCGCAAGAGCCTTTGAAGAATCCATGTGGAATCTCTATAATGTATTGGTGGTTCTTCCCGTTTCTCTTAGATCAAATCAAACCAAAGAGATATTGTTCAAGCGAATCTGTTACACACAGGGAAAATAATCCCTGTCTGAGCATCACATACATGGGTCCAATGATACTTCAGAAAAGGAGTCTGTTTGCCTCAGCAGATTCAACTGTAGTCTGCCCGATTCAACACACAAAAGCAGGAGAAAGTTCAACATAAAATGAGAATTTCCTCATGATGAGAACAGTTAGAATAAATAATCACACAGATTAATAGATATTCTCAGCAAATTCAACACTCTGTTCACATATTTTTTCAATATCTTAGCCCTGGCTGTAAAGTAAAACACTGAGCGGCATAACCGCACAAATTTTTTCAATATCAGCTTCATTTGACGCCGACGTCCACAACGAAGATCACATTGACACGGCTTGCCCAAATGAGGCTGACCAAACAAGCCATCTGGAATGGAAACATTCCGGAGGATCAAGTCCAAAGGAGCGGTGAACCGAACACCCCTGGTCGAAGTGGAATCAGATGGAAAATCAGACAACCTAGAAACTTCAGATGTAAACTGTGATAACACTGTAGAGATTGCTGAAAAGTGCGAAGGAGAAAAAGTATAGTTAAAAGGTGCAGAAGTACAAATATCGACACTGTGAGAAACGGCAGGAGAGAGCCTCGTTTCCAGATCGAAAGTAATGTTATCAGACGGAAATTCGGTTGCCGTCGGAAGCGAACTGCTAGTCGGTTCAGTTGCATTCGATACGTGGTCGGACTGGGGAGTGTCAGTCAGGAGCGTGCCAACCGTCTCAGTAACTGAGTGTGATGTGGTGTTCCGGTCTGTAGACACAGTTTGTTCCGGTGTGAATTCATCGGTTTCCACAGTGTCTGTCATGTTATCCGGTGGAAACTCGGCTCGGTTGCCAAGCGAACTGCTAGTCGGTTCAGTTGCATTCGATACGTGGTCGGACTGGGGAGTGTCAGTCAGGAGCGTGCCAACCGTCTCGTCTCCTGAGTGTGATGTGGTGTTCCGGTCTGTAGACACAGTTTGTTCCGGTGTGAATTCATCGGTTTCCACAGTGTCTGTCATGTTATCCGGTGGAAACTCGGTTGTCGTCGGTAGCGAACTGCTAGTCGGTTCAGTTGCATTCGATACGTGGTCGGACTGGGGAGTGTCAGTCAGGAGCGTGCCAACCGTCTCAGTGATCTCGTGTGTGGTCGACTCATTCTTCACGGTAGTGGTTGTTTCGGTTGCAGGTGCAGGTGTGGATGAGTTGAGCAATACCTCAGTCGGTGTGCTCCATTCATCCGTCGATTGTGTTGCTTCTGTGTCCGTTTGTTCCGGTGTGAATTCATCGGTTTCCACAGTGTCTGTCATGTTATCCGGTGGAAACCCGGTTGTCGTCGGTAGCGAACTGCTAGTCGGTTCAGTTGCATTCGATACGTGGTCGGACTGGGGAGTGTCAGTCAGGAGCGTGCCAACCGTCTCAGTGATCTCGTGTGTGGTCGACTCATTCTTCACGGTAGTGGGTGTTTCGGTTGCAGGTGCAGGTGTGGATGAGTTGAGCAATACCTCAGTCGGTGTACTCCATTCATCCGTCGATTGTGTTGCTTCTGTGTCCGTTTGTTCCGGTGTGAATTCATCGGTTTCCACAGTGTCTGTCATGTTATCCGGTGGAAACTCGGTTGTCGTCGGGAGCGAACTGCTAGTCGGTTCAGTTGCATTCGATACGTGGTCGGACTGGGGAGTGTCAGTCAGGAGCGTGCCAACCGTCTCAGTGATCTCGTGTGTGGTCGACTCATTCTTCACGGTAGTGGTTGTTTCGGTTGCAGGTGCAGGTGTGGATGAGTTGAGCAATACCTCAGTCGGTGTACTCCATTCATCCGTCGATTGTGTTGCTTCTGTGTCCGTTTGTTCCGGTGTGAATTCATCGGTTTCCACAGTGTCTGTCATGTTATCCGGTGGAAACTCGGTTGTCGTCGGGAGCGAACTGCTAGTCGGTTCAGTTGCATTCGATACGTGGTCGGACTGGGGAGTGTCAGTCAGGAGCGTGCCAACCGTCTCAGTGATCTCGTGTGTGGTCGACTCATTCTTCACGGTAGTGGTTGTTTCGGTTGCAGGTGCAGGTGTGGATGAGTTGAGCAATACCTCAGTCGGTGTACTCCATTCATCCGTCGATTGTGTTGCTTCTGTGTCCGTTTGTTCCGGTGTGAATTCATCGGTTTCCACAGTGTCTGTCATGTTATCCGGTGGAAACTCGGTTGTCGTCGGGAGCGAACTGCTAGTCGGTTCAGTTGCATTCGATACGTGGTCGGACTGGGGAGTGTCAGTCAGGAGCGTGCCAACCGTCTCAGTGATCTCGTGTGTGGTCGACTCATTCTTCACGGTAGTGGTTGTTTCGGTTGCAGGTGCAGGTGTGGATGAGTTGAGCAATACCTCAGTCGGTGTACTCCATTCATCCGTCGATTGTGTTGCTTCTGTGTCCGTTTGTTCCGGTGTGAATTCATCGGTTTCCACAGTGTCTGTCATGTTATCCGGTGGAAACTCGGTTGTCGTCGGGAGCGAACTGCTAGTCGGTTCAGTTGCATTCGATACGTGGTCGGACTGGGGAGTGTCAGTCAGGAGCGTGCCAACCGTCTCAGTGATCTCGTGTGTGGTCGACTCATTCTTCACGGTAGTGGTTGTTTCGGTTGCAGGTGCAGGTGTGGATGAGTTGAGCAATACCTCAGTCGGTGTACTCCATTCATCCGTCGATTGTGTTGCTTCTGTGTCCGTTTGTTCCGGTGTGAATTCATCGGTTTCCACAGTGTCTGTCATGTTATCCGGTGGAAACTCGGTTGTCGTCGGGAGCGAACTGCTAGTCGGTTCAGTTGCATTCGATACGTGGTCGGACTGGGGAGTGTCAGTCAGGAGCGTGCCAACCGTCTCAGTGATCTCGTGTGTGGTCGACTCATTCTTCACGGTAGTGGTTGTTTCGGTTGCAGGTGCAGGTGTGGATGAGTTGAGCAATACCTCAGTCGGTGTACTCCATTCATCCGTCGATTGTGTTGCTTCTGTGTCCGTTTGTTCCGGTGTGAATTCATCGGTTTCCACAGTGTCTGTCATGTTATCCGGTGGAAACTCGGTTGTCGTCGGGAGCGAACTGCTAGTCGGTTCAGTTGCATTCGATACGTGGTCGGACTGGGGAGTGTCAGTCAGGAGCGTGCCAACCGTCTCAGTGATCTCGTGTGTGGTCGACTCATTCTTCACGGTAGTGGTTGTTTCGGTTGCAGGTGCAGGTGTGGATGAGTTGAGCAATACCTCAGTCGGTGTACTCCATTCATCCGTCGATTGTGTTGCTTCTGTGTCCGTTTGTTCCGGTGTGAATTCATCGGTTTCCACAGTGTCTGTCATGTTATCCGGTGGAAACTCGGTTGTCGTCGGGAGCGAACTGCTAGTCGGTTCAGTTGCATTCGATACGTGGTCGGACTGGGGAGTGTCAGTCAGGAGCGTGCCAACCGTCTCAGTGATCTCGTGTGTGGTCGACTCATTCTTCACGGTAGTGGTTGTTTCGGTTGCAGGTGCAGGTGTGGATGAGTTGAGCAATACCTCAGTCGGTGTACTCCATTCATCCGTCGATTGTGTTGCTTCTGTGTCCGTTTGTTCCGGTGTGAATTCATCGGTTTCCACAGTGTCTGTCATGTTATCCGGTGGAAACTCGGTTGTCGTCGGGAGCGAACTGCTAGTCGGTTCAGTTGCATTCGATACGTGGTCGGACTGGGGAGTGTCAGTCAGGAGCGTGCCAACCGTCTCAGTGATCTCGTGTGTGGTCGACTCATTCTTCACGGTAGTGGTTGTTTCGGTTGCAGGTGCAGGTGTGGATGAGTTGAGCAATACCTCAGTCGGTGTACTCCATTCATCCGTCGATTGTGTTGCTTCTGTGTCCGTTTGTTCCGGTGTGAATTCATCGGTTTCCACAGTGTCTGTCATGTTATCCGGTGGAAACTCGGTTGTCGTCGGGAGCGAACTGCTAGTCGGTTCAGTTGCATTCGATACGTGGTCGGACTGGGGAGTGTCAGTCAGGAGCGTGCCAACCGTCTCAGTGATCTCGTGTGTGGTCGACTCATTCTTCACGGTAGTGGTTGTTTCGGTTGCAGGTGCAGGTGTGGATGAGTTGAGCAATACCTCAGTCGGTGTACTCCATTCATCCGTCGATTGTGTTGCTTCTGTGTCCGTTTGTTCCGGTGTGAATTCATCGGTTTCCACAGTGTCTGTCATGTTATCCGGTGGAAACTCGGTTGTCGTCGGGAGCGAACTGCTAGTCGGTTCAGTTGCATTCGATACGTGGTCGGACTGGGGAGTGTCAGTCAGGAGCGTGCCAACCGTCTCAGTGATCTCGTGTGTGGTCGACTCATTCTTCACGGTAGTGGTTGTTTCGGTTGCAGGTGCAGGTGTGGATGAGTTGAGCAATACCTCAGTCGGTGTACTCCATTCATCCGTCGATTGTGTTGCTTCTGTGTCCGTTTGTTCCGGTGTGAATTCATCGGTTTCCACAGTGTCTGTCATGTTATCCGGTGGAAACTCGGTTGTCGTCGGGAGCGAACTGCTAGTCGGTTCAGTTGCATTCGATACGTGGTCGGACTGGGGAGTGTCAGTCAGGAGCGTGCCAACCGTCTCAGTGATCTCGTGTGTGGTCGACTCATTCTTCACGGTAGTGGTTGTTTCGGTTGCAGGTGCAGGTGTGGATGAGTTGAGCAATACCTCAGTCGGTGTACTCCATTCATCCGTCGATTGTGTTGCTTCTGTGTCCGTTTGTTCCGGTGTGAATTCATCGGTTTCCACAGTGTCTGTCATGTTATCCGGTGGAAACTCGGTTGTCGTCGGGAGCGAACTGCTAGTCGGTTCAGTTGCATTCGATACGTGGTCGGACTGGGGAGTGTCAGTCAGGAGCGTGCCAACCGTCTCAGTGATCTCGTGTGTGGTCGACTCATTCTTCACGGTAGTGGTTGTTTCGGTTGCAGGTGCAGGTGTGGATGAGTTGAGCAATACCTCAGTCGGTGTACTCCATTCATCCGTCGATTGTGTTGCTTCTGTGTCCGTTTGTTCCGGTGTGAATTCATCGGTTTCCACAGTGTCTGTCATGTTATCCGGTGGAAACTCGGTTGTCGTCGGGAGCGAACTGCTAGTCGGTTCAGTTGCATTCGATACGTGGTCGGACTGGGGAGTGTCAGTCAGGAGCGTGCCAACCGTCTCAGTGATCTCGTGTGTGGTCGACTCATTCTTCACGGTAGTGGTTGTTTCGGTTGCAGGTGCAGGTGTGGATGAGTTGAGCAATACCTCAGTCGGTGTACTCCATTCATCCGTCGATTGTGTTGCTTCTGTGTCCGTTTGTTCCGGTGTGAATTCATCGGTTTCCACAGTGTCTGTCATGTTATCCGGTGGAAACTCGGTTGTCGTCGGGAGCGAACTGCTAGTCGGTTCAGTTGCATTCGATACGTGGTCGGACTGGGGAGTGTCAGTCAGGAGCGTGCCAACCGTCTCAGTGATCTCGTGTGTGGTCGACTCATTCTTCACGGTAGTGGTTGTTTCGGTTGCAGGTGCAGGTGTGGATGAGTTGAGCAATACCTCAGTCGGTGTACTCCATTCATCCGTCGATTGTGTTGCTTCTGTGTCCGTTTGTTCCGGTGTGAATTCATCGGTTTCCACAGTGTCTGTCATGTTATCCGGTGGAAACTCGGTTGTCGTCGGGAGCGAACTGCTAGTCGGTTCAGTTGCATTCGATACGTGGTCGGACTGGGGAGTGTCAGTCAGGAGCGTGCCAACCGTCTCAGTGATCTCGTGTGTGGTCGACTCATTCTTCACGGTAGTGGTTGTTTCGGTTGCAGGTGCAGGTGTGGATGAGTTGAGCAATACCTCAGTCGGTGTACTCCATTCATCCGTCGATTGTGTTGCTTCTGTGTCCGTTTGTTCCGGTGTGAATTCATCGGTTTCCACAGTGTCTGTCATGTTATCCGGTGGAAACTCGGTTGTCGTCGGGAGCGAACTGCTAGTCGGTTCAGTTGCATTCGATACGTGGTCGGACTGGGGAGTGTCAGTCAGGAGCGTGCCAACCGTCTCAGTGATCTCGTGTGTGGTCGACTCATTCTTCACGGTAGTGGTTGTTTCGGTTGCAGGTGCAGGTGTGGATGAGTTGAGCAATACCTCAGTCGGTGTACTCCATTCATCCGTCGATTGTGTTGCTTCTGTGTCCGTTTGTTCCGGTGTGAATTCATCGGTTTCCACAGTGTCTGTCATGTTATCCGGTGGAAACTCGGTTGTCGTCGGGAGCGAACTGCTAGTCGGTTCAGTTGCATTCGATACGTGGTCGGACTGGGGAGTGTCAGTCAGGAGCGTGCCAACCGTCTCAGTGATCTCGTGTGTGGTCGACTCATTCTTCACGGTAGTGGTTGTTTCGGTTGCAGGTGCAGGTGTGGATGAGTTGAGCAATACCTCAGTCGGTGTACTCCATTCATCCGTCGATTGTGTTGCTTCTGTGTCCGTTTGTTCCGGTGTGAATTCATCGGTTTCCACAGTGTCTGTCATGTTATCCGGTGGAAACTCGGTTGTCGTCGGGAGCGAACTGCTAGTCGGTTCAGTTGCATTCGATACGTGGTCGGACTGGGGAGTGTCAGTCAGGAGCGTGCCAACCGTCTCAGTGATCTCGTGTGTGGTCGACTCATTCTTCACGGTAGTGGTTGTTTCGGTTGCAGGTGCAGGTGTGGATGAGTTGAGCAATACCTCAGTCGGTGTACTCCATTCATCCGTCGATTGTGTTGCTTCTGTGTCCGTTTGTTCCGGTGTGAATTCATCGGTTTCCACAGTGTCTGTCATGTTATCCGGTGGAAACTCGGTTGTCGTCGGGAGCGAACTGCTAGTCGGTTCAGTTGCATTCGATACGTGGTCGGACTGGGGAGTGTCAGTCAGGAGCGTGCCAACCGTCTCAGTGATCTCGTGTGTGGTCGACTCATTCTTCACGGTAGTGGTTGTTTCGGTTGCAGGTGCAGGTGTGGATGAGTTGAGCAATACCTCAGTCGGTGTACTCCATTCATCCGTCGATTGTGTTGCTTCTGTGTCCGTTTGTTCCGGTGTGAATTCATCGGTTTCCACAGTGTCTGTCATGTTATCCGGTGGAAACTCGGTTGTCGTCGGGAGCGAACTGCTAGTCGGTTCAGTTGCATTCGATACGTGGTCGGACTGGGGAGTGTCAGTCAGGAGCGTGCCAACCGTCTCAGTGATCTCGTGTGTGGTCGACTCATTCTTCACGGTAGTGGTTGTTTCGGTTGCAGGTGCAGGTGTGGATGAGTTGAGCAATACCTCAGTCGGTGTACTCCATTCATCCGTCGATTGTGTTGCTTCTGTGTCCGTTTGTTCCGGTGTGAATTCATCGGTTTCCACAGTGTCTGTCATGTTATCCGGTGGAAACTCGGTTGTCGTCGGGAGCGAACTGCTAGTCGGTTCAGTTGCATTCGATACGTGGTCGGACTGGGGAGTGTCAGTCAGGAGCGTGCCAACCGTCTCAGTGATCTCGTGTGTGGTCGACTCATTCTTCACGGTAGTGGTTGTTTCGGTTGCAGGTGCAGGTGTGGATGAGTTGAGCAATACCTCAGTCGGTGTACTCCATTCATCCGTCGATTGTGTTGCTTCTGTGTCCGTTTGTTCCGGTGTGAATTCATCGGTTTCCACAGTGTCTGTCATGTTATCCGGTGGAAACTCGGTTGTCGTCGGGAGCGAACTGCTAGTCGGTTCAGTTGCATTCGATACGTGGTCGGACTGGGGAGTGTCAGTCAGGAGCGTGCCAACCGTCTCAGTGATCTCGTGTGTGGTCGACTCATTCTTCACGGTAGTGGTTGTTTCGGTTGCAGGTGCAGGTGTGGATGAGTTGAGCAATACCTCAGTCGGTGTACTCCATTCATCCGTCGATTGTGTTGCTTCTGTGTCCGTTTGTTCCGGTGTGAATTCATCGGTTTCCACAGTGTCTGTCATGTTATCCGGTGGAAACTCGGTTGTCGTCGGGAGCGAACTGCTAGTCGGTTCAGTTGCATTCGATACGTGGTCGGACTGGGGAGTGTCAGTCAGGAGCGTGCCAACCGTCTCAGTGATCTCGTGTGTGGTCGACTCATTCTTCACGGTAGTGGTTGTTTCGGTTGCAGGTGCAGGTGTGGATGAGTTGAGCAATACCTCAGTCGGTGTACTCCATTCATCCGTCGATTGTGTTGCTTCTGTGTCCGTTTGTTCCGGTGTGAATTCATCGGTTTCCACAGTGTCTGTCATGTTATCCGGTGGAAACTCGGTTGTCGTCGGGAGCGAACTGCTAGTCGGTTCAGTTGCATTCGATACGTGGTCGGACTGGGGAGTGTCAGTCAGGAGCGTGCCAACCGTCTCAGTGATCTCGTGTGTGGTCGACTCATTCTTCACGGTAGTGGTTGTTTCGGTTGCAGGTGCAGGTGTGGATGAGTTGAGCAATACCTCAGTCGGTGTACTCCATTCATCCGTCGATTGTGTTGCTTCTGTGTCCGTTTGTTCCGGTGTGAATTCATCGGTTTCCACAGTGTCTGTCATGTTATCCGGTGGAAACTCGGTTGTCGTCGGGAGCGAACTGCTAGTCGGTTCAGTTGCATTCGATACGTGGTCGGACTGGGGAGTGTCAGTCAGGAGCGTGCCAACCGTCTCAGTGATCTCGTGTGTGGTCGACTCATTCTTCACGGTAGTGGTTGTTTCGGTTGCAGGTGCAGGTGTGGATGAGTTGAGCAATACCTCAGTCGGTGTACTCCATTCATCCGTCGATTGTGTTGCTTCTGTGTCCGTTTGTTCCGGTGTGAATTCATCGGTTTCCACAGTGTCTGTCATGTTATCCGGTGGAAACTCGGTTGTCGTCGGGAGCGAACTGCTAGTCGGTTCAGTTGCATTCGATACGTGGTCGGACTGGGGAGTGTCAGTCAGGAGCGTGCCAACCGTCTCAGTGATCTCGTGTGTGGTCGACTCATTCTTCACGGTAGTGGTTGTTTCGGTTGCAGGTGCAGGTGTGGATGAGTTGAGCAATACCTCAGTCGGTGTACTCCATTCATCCGTCGATTGTGTTGCTTCTGTGTCCGTTTGTTCCGGTGTGAATTCATCGGTTTCCACAGTGTCTGTCATGTTATCCGGTGGAAACTCGGTTGTCGTCGGGAGCGAACTGCTAGTCGGTTCAGTTGCATTCGATACGTGGTCGGACTGGGGAGTGTCAGTCAGGAGCGTGCCAACCGTCTCAGTGATCTCGTGTGTGGTCGACTCATTCTTCACGGTAGTGGTTGTTTCGGTTGCAGGTGCAGGTGTGGATGAGTTGAGCAATACCTCAGTCGGTGTGCTCCATTCATCCGTCGATTGTGTTGCTTCTGTGTCCGTTTGTTCCGGTGTGAATTCATCGGTTTCCACAGTGTCTGTCATGTTATCCGGTGGAAACTCGGTTGTTGTCGATGCCGAACGAATGGTTGTGTCTCTTCCTGGTATACCTTCAGTTTTGTGTGTTCTGTGGCGGTGAGTGTTTTCTGTTGTTATGATTTGAAATTCGTCTTCAGTGTCGTCTGTCATTTGATTTGTTTGCGAAGTGTATATCTGTGTTTTCATCGTTTCGCTTGCTTGAGATTTTTGCTCGGTGTTCTCTGTGGTGTTTTGGTGTGCGTCTGTATGCTTTTCCGTCGCATCTCTGCAGGTTGCTCGTTTTGTGTTTTCCTTCCAACCTGTTACTTTTTTTTGGAATATTTCCGTCAGAGTCCCTTTAATTTTAATCCATATTTTCATGGCCATTTCCAGGTACATATCATAATTCTTTGTGTGCTGCTTTCGCCAATTTCCGGTAGCTTGTTTTGGCTGTTGTCTTTCTTCATGTTTGTCTAAAAGTTTAAGACAAATTCTTCGTTAGAATTGATTGTTCTCTCTGGTAGTTACTCGCGCGGTCTTTGTCGCGGGCATTGTTATGTTTGGTTTTACTTGTGCTACTTGTCTCATCATTTTCGCCACTTATTTTATTTAGTAGGTTTTTCATGGTGTTATAGGAGGACGGTGTGTAGTAAACCAGTGGCGCGCTCCTCCACCAACCTGTACTTGCCTACTTATTCCCTCTCTGTTTGCACGAACCCATGCTTTTTATGCTAATCTAGGCGAATGCATGCGGAGCAAAGAAACATTCTTTCGAAAATCTGACCAAAGATTAATTAGGGCAGCTGACTGCTGGTTCATACAGGCCACAAGGAATGTAAAACAATTACTGTTAGCTAGCTGAACTTATGGATGGAATAAGCACCTTGTAGCAATCTCGTATACGTCCAGGTTATCTCTGTGACTCATTCGCTCTACGGTGGTCAGTCCCGCAAGTGAAGACCGATGGACTACTCTGCAACTAACACCAGAACATGTGCTGGAATGTTCA
Organism: Opisthorchis viverrini; assembly: GCF_000715545.1. Lineage (NCBI taxonomy): Eukaryota > Metazoa > Platyhelminthes > Trematoda > Opisthorchiida > Opisthorchiidae > Opisthorchis > Opisthorchis viverrini. The sequence goes on from NW_008751710.1 coordinate 1,080,472, forward strand.
GAATAACAGACGGCGTGCCAAGCCATTAAATACGGAGCATCAGGTAAAGAGGACAACAGCCGTTTTTCTTACGCTTAGAATGTGTAGACGCGTAATACACTACTCATAATGTTGTTGGAGATTCGTCGAACTCCTAGAAACATCATGACCAAGACTGGGTTCCAGGTGAGCCTTCGGGTCAAAAGCAAACTGATATGCAAATGAGCGTTTATAACAAAATATTTTATTTAAGTCACAGACTGTTCCCTTCTCCTATTTGATCCAGACCAATGACCGTCTGAGTTGGCTCACTATTCACTTATATGAGCGATGTCGCTAGCCACACATGGGTGTTTCGGGATCATGTGAACACAGAAGACACAAAATGGTGTATGAAAGCATGAAACGCATTTTTGCGAACCCTCAGGAACTGAGATTTCTTGTGCTTATTTCTAATTTGTCTGAGCGGTATCTGAACGCTTACCAACAGCGGTGGAATGAATACAAACAAATCAACTTGACGGGTGGTTAACCGTGGGCGTGACAGTTTAAACTGCAAACAGACTGTGCTACTTACAAACTCATCAGTAGCATGCAGTTGCGCCGTAAGTAGCTGATAGCTGTTCGCATTTTTAGAAAACAATTTTTTTACTAGTGACAGATTTGTGTATTTCTCTTGCACGACAAACCGCTTCTATCAGACAGTGGTGTGCTACAGGAAGGAGGCTTCACAAATAAAGACCACTTAGCGAATTACAAAGTTCTTGCCCGTCATATCTTCTATGAGTAATATCTGGAAGCATACATGTATCTGCTCACTGTGTTCACATCTCCACTGAATACCCACTTTTTGTGAAGTATATTAGGGTATTGTACTACTCATAAGGTTGCTGAAAATCCATCGACAGCCCATGACCGGTTTCGCCCCTCTTGGGGCTTACCAGGTAGGCGCAGTCCCCGGGTTTCCGTCAACCTTATGTTCTACTTGAAACCAAATTGCACGAAATTAGCGAATATACACTCATCTGCAAACTAATTTGGTTCTTTCGAGAGACTCACCTGGAACTCAGCTGAATCTCTCGTTTATGATGTTCTCAGGGGACTGCGCTTACCTGATGAGCCCCAAGAAGGGCGAGACCGGTCGTGGGCTGTCGATGGATTCCCAGCAACCTTATGAGTAGTACATTACAAATATACATGTATCGCGATATTTCAAGTATCGTAGCGACTGAAACATGAGTCGGCCTGGTGCAGCACATTCAGTTGCCTTAGAACATCATAAACGATAGATTCAGCTGGGTTGCGGGTGAGTCTCTCGAAAAAACCAAATTAGTTTTCAGATGAGTGTGTATTCGCTACATTAAGGTATGTTTGCTCCTTCTGGTCATCACTGCCCATGTATGGATAACATAGTATTACTTCAAGACCATCTGGACGGTTGGTGTTTAGTATCCCTGCTTTGTTTACTGTGAGTGCAATTCAACCGTAGTTGCCATTTCAACTTCAAATACAGATTTATTCCTACTCCTTGGATTACAAACTTGATTTTGGATTGACATAAAGGTGTAAAGACATCGCCCATAAAAGTCAATGAATCCCATTTGGCTAGTGGAGCATGTCTTAAAGAGACAATCAGTCGGCGCGATCCAAACTTAAAGCAATTTCCGGAACAAGGACATCTTCTGGCGTATTGTCTTCGCCACACCCTTTTGTTATTGATCTGCCATGAAGTTTGACCTAATCTGGTGCGATGGCATGAAGGTGACTTGATAGATATGTATCCAAAAGGCTGTGTATTTTGTCAACCACGGATCGGTTAGGTTGACTATCTCCCTCTTCCACCTACAGCCCGTTCTCTCAGACCATCAGACATGTCCGGCATATACGTGGTCCTGTTTATCCAGAACCTTCTTTTTTTTCGGGCTAAAATGGCATGTAATTTTCGCTACTTGTCTAGGTACACCAACGAAGACTCTGTGGAACGTGGACTCGGAGGACCACCATTTGCCAAAGTTTCTTCCGCCAGTGGTGGGGTAAAACCGGATTGAACAGCTGTGCACTGAGGACATTATTTAATGCCAGTGGCCCATGAATCCACCAGAAGCACTGAACTTTACACTAAGGGAAGCACTGGGGGAAGCTACGCATTAAAAGTGATAGATTTGATAGGGAGATGCGAAAGTCTCTAACCATTTACAGATTCAGCCTCGAGGCCGTCATCCAGGGAGATGGCAATAACCGGAATAACTGGCTTTGCTGCTCTGGGCCTTCAAGTCTCTCTGCCAACTTCCCGGACTTTTTTTTCACTCGTCTCACGGTTGTGCGACTGGGGCTCAATCGTCTTGGAGAAGTCGATCACCGGTAAATTCCCTCCCAACATGTGGAGTGTGGTCAGCATGTCAGTCGGGTACAAACTCTTCCGTCCGAAAACTTTCGGTGCTCTTCACCATCACTGATCCCGTGTTGCCACCACTCTCGGGCAATACGCTGAGTACATCAATGGTCAAACACTGAGTTTCTTAGCCTCCTCAGCATACTCAATAACGGTGAGCAAATGCTTCCAGAAGATTTTGATATTTGAGGTCGGAAGCGCGTCTTCCATGACCGTATCAATGGCAAATTTGCGAAGAACAGGTGACAGTCTTCCCTAGATGTACTAAACCAAGACTACCACAGACCTTCAAAAGTTCAGAATTTTGAATTACAGTGTCTTAAGGAAATTCGAGAATGTATGGTAGACGCCGTTTGTTCACCGAAGGTGTCCGACCATCAGCAGAGTCAAAAGTCGCATTTAAGTTATTGGAAGCAGTGTTGGTGATCCAGTATCTGTTGGGAGAATAAATATGTAATCTTCACGTTCGCACCTCCTTCGTTTAAACAGGCCTTCTGCCCTGCCATTCATCTGAGTCCACACCAGAGGAGGGGAGCACTGGACTCGGGTTTCGCTCTTATTCTAGCACATCAGCAGTCCATATCTTTCGCCGTGTTGGGGTCTAAACTCCGCACATTTGGTGTGCGAGGCAAGCGTCTCATCACTCCTCTACCATACCATAATGGACTCATCTGAATTTTCACGTCTAACCAGGTGAAAATGTTCACGCTTGGGTAAATTGATTGGTTTGTCCGATGCCTCGAACGACGATCCAGTAACTATTTTGGTTCTGTTGATCGACTGCCTCGCCCGTCAAGACTTCCCAGTCAGGTAGCGCCACAAACAAATGAAACCTGTGGGAACAGATGGCTTCGTGGTTCATGTAGTAGTCATACTTTTGTCAGGACAGGATGACCACTGTTCAAACGAGGGTGATGGGAGCATGAATTCTACAAATGCCCCAAACACCTGCGACGAAATACGCACAGTTTAATGTACAAAGTTCTTTTCAGTCTGAGTTTTTGCGTTGAGTTGTGATACGAAGGGCATGATCAGGCAATAGACTGCCACAATCATAAGGTTAGTGTAACAGTGATTTTGACCTTTCTGATGTATGTTTTATCAACCAAGGCCTTGGCGTTCCCAACCTTCGACTCACAGGATATAACTAGTCCAGACCTGCTTTGGTTCTTATTACTATATCTAAGGGCTATGTCGCAGGAAGTTAGCTAACCTCTTCTACAGAGCGCTCGGTCCATGTTACAAATCAACGTTTTTGGACTTACTTACTGAACTGTGTTTCCCACTAACAGCCGCCTACATTCTAAGGTCGTATGAATCAGTTGTTAAAAGGACATTTAAGTACCATACAACTTATAATAATCACTGTCCCCCATGCGTCCAACAACAACCACTCCAAAGACAGCTTACTTACCCGTGATTCCGAAATGAAGCAATGCGGCCAACACAAACACCGTATGCAACCTCATCCTGGACACGAAATAGCAACGTGCGCGTGGAAACAAGCCAACAGGGAGGCTCTTATAGATTCGAGTTCCTTTGAAGTGCCAGATTTATGTGTAAAGAAACAGGCTCACTCGCAGTGCTCCGCTTTGCTACGCATTTGCATCATGCGTGACGTGAAAACGCTGCGCGCGACAGTCTCCTTTTTTTGCAGCCTATATCCGGTTGACTGTCTAATGTAACATTCTCCAGCTTGCATCTTCACAATTCGTGATAACAGAGTGTGTGACCTATTGCATACTGCATGTCAGAACAAGAGAGAGCAGAGGACAATTAAAAAAACCAGCGATCATCATGTGAAGTTATCGCTGCGGCATCAAAGTTACGTCGGTGAATACAGGAATACGCTGATGAGAGGTAATCAACTGGGAGGTTATTGTTGCTACTTTCGGGAGGTGGGTGGGTCTGTGGGTTTTCTAGTACCCAGTTGGGGGAACAACGAGTATCAAGACGGTTGCACATCAGACTGACAAAAGGATCAAAATCCAAAGGTATTCAGCAGAAGGAACTTTCTGAACTTCTGGTCCTCAGATAGAATTTACCCTACAGTTTGATAAGTCAGGTTTTGTGCCGTTTATCACCATGATATCCAATGTACTTCAGTGAAGGACATCGTTGTGAGACAGCACATCATTAAGGTGATGAACTAAGCCGTCGAAACCTTTGAGAATGATTGACGTGTTCCCTGGCACTTCAAGTGTAAGGCGGATCTTAATGTATCAAAATCATAACACCCTCCGCATCTGAAGTTGACTTATGCATCAAGAGCCATTTTAAACTAGAACACTGCCCAGAAAGCCACATTCGCCGACCATTGATATAGTTTATGCAACAGGCCAAAGGCTCCGTCCCCCATGAGAGGACCCTTGATCGAATGAAATCAACTAGCAAACATTCTGTCAACTTACGAAGAAACATCGTCAATGCATGGTTTGGTGGGTACATTTCGCCCGCAATTTTATGGCTTCCGCGTGAATTACTGTCACCGTTCACACCAAGAGTGTGGTTTAAAAATGAAGTTTTGAATGAGCGAAAAGGGGTCGCTGTCTGAATTTCCAAATGAGCGGTGGCTGAGGGAACCGATGGCTCAACTCAGGGGTCGCGAAGTCCTATAGCTTGAGCAGTCGAGAGCATTGCTAGCTGTCTACCAGCAAGCACGAAGGCACCGATCGTCCAACCAGCAGCCGCCCATGTTGCCAAATTAAAAACGCCTCCAGTCGGTCGATTACGCAGTTAAGGGAGCTATATACCTTAGGATCAGGTTGGTAAAGTAGAATAGTTGGGTTATTGATCGCCTCGCCTCCTATGATGCCTGTGGAAGGTGAGCGTGGCTCAAGCGAGCAAACAATAATCAAGCTGAATATAAGGGGGGCGGGTGGATGATAATGCGCTCTTGACTGCTAGACAAAACGGCGCATCAATGCCTTCGATCACAGAATTTATGTTTCCCTTTCGGACTAGAGAATTTCACGGAAATAACCATGTTATTCCCGTCTGATGCGCTGTACCACTAAAGCGATTTGCAGGATATTGTCCACTGTCCTACTGGGAACTTAGCATTTCCTGATATATATATATATATATGTATACATATATATAAATATATGTATATATGCTGAAGGAATTTTTCAGCAACCCTATGAGTAGTTTCCACCAAAAAACACGTACATCTGCCGTGTTTGTTCTACAAAATTTTTAATAACTACCATATGCAATAACATCAAATTAGGTTTGGTCGCGAATATCGCGGACCGACTTTGAGATACCAATTGATTTGCGCGTAACATCATTTTCACCTCAGAAAAATTCCTCTTTTTGAGCTGGATTTGTTACCGCTACTGTCTGGGTTATGTTGAATATATTTCAAACAACAACTGATATTTCGTTCCTGAGACAAAGTCCAGCAAAACACATCGCTTTAGTTGCAAACACTACAGTTCTATCAAAACCGCGAGGTTTGTTTGTTTTTCCGTAGATCTTGATCAAATTAAACACTCTAATGGCCTCATGGAATATTGTTCAGGTGTCGCACACTGTTTAACCTTTCAGAGGACTGGATATGCTCGCACCCAAGATATCCACTTGTGACAACCATTGACGATGCGGTATCCATATTCCTTCAAAGGACTCGCTCTTGAGAAGAATAACATGACTTCTTGGAAACAATCAACAGATGGTGTAATCCTTCTTGGGAGAGGAGAGACACGCGGTGAATCAGATGTTCTAATCCTGTTTCTGGTTCGAAAAATGTTGTACGTTTGTCAAACGTCATACAACATACAACAACAGCTTTCAAGGGACGAACTCTGCATGCTTACCACTATATTCTACATAAGTGGAGCTTACCGTGGACGTCACTGTATAGAAATTCTACTGAGCGATGTGTTTGAAACAAGTCTATCGGGATATGAGGCTGACTTTGCCAGTCCACATATCCCCTATTTATGTATGAAAAAACCGCTAGACGTGAACGAAAAAGTGCGAACAATTTCAGGCGTACATATTTGGGCGGAAGAGTGAGAACGTGTAACCACATACCAAACAACGAATGTAGAATCAATTTTTAACTGTTACAAAACCGTTTGCTTTGCAAGACAATTATGTAGGCAGGATAAATAATTGGATGAAAATACAGTTATTGGGAATTCCACCATAAGTAGTATAGCATCACAGCAGGTAAATTTTTGTACGTTTCCCACCCTTCTGTTTCAGTAACAGAGGAGTGAAAACCGACACCCTTGTTCTAGTGAGGGGGACTGCAGTGGAGGGGGTGAGATGGTCTAAGTGATTAGAGCGCGTATTCACTGACCGGAAGGTTCGTGGTTCGAACTCGACCTCTGCCTCTCGACTTCCCCTATCTAGGCTTGGGCAACCTGGCAGTATCCCAGTCCTCGTGCAAACTTCGGGTGGCACGGCAGCTAGGCACCGAAGGGGTGCTGCAGCTGAACGATTGTCTTGTTTTGTTGACTGCAGTGGAGAAGTTGCACTCACAAGTCAGTATCCTTGTTTGGAATTTATACGCCGAGCGGATATTGTCAGATGTCACTCTAATAGGCAAAATTCGGCGTATGAACTCTCATTGGTGCACTGTAGACTTCAAATGCAGCCACCTAAAAGACGAGAAGATCAAAACTTAATGCCTTACAATATGAAAAATCGTGATGTTTCCGTATTAGGACACATGCATACGAAGCGCACTTTGCACAGACTCTGGTCGGGAGCAGCTATGGAGAACGTTTTGAGTCTTTCCTTGAAGTGAGTGGATTCGATTTCAAGATTTTGGAGAAATCAATTTTGAATGCTCGCAATTGAACACTCATGCGCTAATCACCCATCCGTCTAGGCCGATACGCTCGAACAGAAGATGATTTCAGTGGAGAGGACACAGCTGCGGTAACAAGACGGCTGAGATCTGCTGAGATCGTATTCGTTGTTTCCCGAAACTGCAACACTGTGATGCAGAATCCGTGAGACATGCTTACTCAGTCAGCCTTACTTTGTTGTACTGTATGATTACTTATCAAACAGTAATGTTGCCCCCCATACCAACTGATCTGAAACCAACTGGAGTGTATTTGAAGTTACTTCTGGCCAATCATCATCATCATCATCATCATCATCGTCACCATCATCAGCATCATCATCATCATCATCATCACCATCATCATAATCACCATCGTCATCATCATCATCATCATCATCATCATCAATCAATCAATCAATCAATCATCATTATTATTATCACCATCATCATCAATCAATCAATCAATCATCATCATCTAGAACACCGGCAGATGGGAATAGTGGTGCTTCACTGCCGCACAACCACGTCAGTAAAGCCTTCTGATGAAAAAAAAGAAAGAAATTGACCGGGGAAGCGGAAATTGGGACAATCTACCATAAACATCTGAGGTGCCTACGCCTCCAACACTCGGTCACAGAATCTGGATGGACACTGATGAAATGAACGCTGCTGACATGGCTCAATGTCTCTAACCAATCACAGGATGGGTCAAGTGGACCTCACCTTGGAATACAGACAGCACCAATATCACTCAAACTCACCGTGACATCTTTCCTTCCTTTCTACTGTGTAAAATTCTGTCGATCTATGGGCTTCCGTTACTCTGAATCAGGTAATAAAGAACGTCCGTCTCGGTATGTGTAACACTTGGCCCAGCCACCCTAACTTGCAGTACCGAGTGGATTCACCAAACACCGGTTTTCTGAAAAAAAAACCCTGCTGTATGCAGTTCATGAGTGTATGCGGGTTTGGATACTACCATGGTGCCAACACCTCAATGGGAGAACGATTAGGGTCTTCAACCAGAGCTTCGTGAATATAACACAGACTACCCAGGGAAGCTCAACGGGTTATGGTCACAACCGAGTACCGTCTGGTCTCTTCTCGATGGACTCCCAGCACAGCACAGCAGTGCCATAGACCGATCAGCAACACAAAAGCCTGTTGCAAAAATACCCTAATCAACCATCATATCACCTTGATCGGTGATTGGAGAGTTACTCAGATTCCTATAAATAACTTTTTATGTAGAAGTTGTACTGAGTAACTGGTTTTTTTCTTTTAAAGGCTTTCACAACAGGGTTGCATGAAAAAAGAGTTATCCAATGTAACGAGCCTATCTACTTGCGAGCATGCGGTCAAAATCAACCGCATGGTCGTTCAGTGACGACAGAGAAACCACTTTTTCTCAAAGTGCTAAGAGACTTGTTCCTATCTACTTGCGAGCATGCGGTCAAAATCAACCGCATGGTCGTTCAGTGACGACAGAGAAACCACTTTTTCTCAAAGTGCTAAGAGACTTGTTTGCATGAAAAGCTCACTTAGCAAAATCCAAAGAATATGTGACTTCCAAAGTCACGTGACCGATGCGTTCCAAATCGATCGCTGAAAGGCGAACAGATTATGCGCAGAAAATCAGTCGAACAACGGACAGTGAGAGAGAAATGACTGCGGTGCTCCGTCTTCATGCGCACTTCAGCTGACTGTCAGGAACAAAATTTAAAAACCATCGAGTAAAAATAGTAATGTTTGCTCTCAACGTGTGATGACCAGGTGAGATATCAGTGACTTACGCTGGCACTGACAAAAACCCAACTTCGTAGGTAGCTGGGCAACTGTTCGGAAAACAGTACATCATTTTTATACGACAAAATGAAGCTAATCTCACGCTGTAGGGGTTACTCACTTTAGCCGGCTCGCTTTTATTCAGACTTTATTTACTGTGGACAACGTATGCATGCGATTTTAATGGTGGTGGAAGTTTCCGTTCTTGAAAATGGGATTGAACTCCTCAGTGATGACTTTCCACTTTACTGAGGCTAAGCAGTCTAAATCCTGTGGTTTTTATTTCTCTTTCAAGTGGAACATTATGATTTTGTCATTTGGAAAAGCTATTTGGATGCGACTCGACTCACTGCCTCTCGTTTATTTCACTCACTGGTCCCGAACGAAACTTGTCCCACAGATTTCCGCTGTCTTGTCGAATACATCGAAAGATCTCAAGCAGCCGGAAGTAACGCTGACAATCCAAATTCGTCCAAAGCAATGATTCATCATCATCATCATCAAAGACAGCAACATCAGTGTTGGCACTGATGCTTCACTGCCGTACAACCATAAGGTTCTTCTAGTTATACGTAATGTAATTAAAAGCCCTAGAATGAAAAGATGAGAAAAAGTGAGTGAGTGAGGGGACCTAATGCTGGCATATGTTGAGCATTCTGAAGTGCCTCCAACCGCTCAATCAAACAGTCTGCAAAGAAACTGACAGCAGTTGTAACCTGGTTTTGATGCTGACAGTCGATCGACCGGGAAATATTGCTCCAATCTCACGAACAGCGCGGTTTGTGTCACAAGACGGATGTAGATTGATAACCAGGCGCAAGAGTGGTTGTGATTGTTGCTGGGATCCAGAGAACACCGGAATTATTCACTCGACCATGCTTATGTTCCTTACGGGTGGGGTTTGCGTATTGACTTAAGCCACTCTTCATCGGAAAAAGGCGGGCAATCGGTGCAGGCTAATCGGGTGACCACGTTCGTTCCATCACTCACCGATGTGCATTCGGTGATGGGCTACCTCGAGAAATGGTAACTGGAGACTCCAAGGAACACATCACCCGACCAACGCAACAATTCAACAAGGAGAGAGTGGAGAGATTACCATCTCATACTTTACCGATTCTTCAGAAATGACCGCAAGACAGAAAATAATACGAGTGTATAAGCCGATTAACACCGTCAAAATAAAAAAAGAAAGCTGAAAATAACTAAAAACTGTAAAAAAAAACACTAAATTGGACCACCAGACACCACGAAAATCAACTTGCAGTTGACCGACATGACTGTGAAACTCCCACAAAAATCAGGAAGGACATAGATTCAACTGGGGGCAGTGTCCATTAAGTGGCCAAAACATGAAGAAAGAATGAACGTGAATTTATGGAGGTGTAGAATACAAATGAGAGAGCCATCAACGGACATACAGAAATCGATCAAGTCTACCTACTTCTTAGGATTGAATAATGTCGAAGAAACCAGGCCAAAAACTGTATAAAAAGCCAATAAAAGCCATCGAGACGACAGAAACTCCGCAGAACAGTCGAAGCCACTGAGAGACACCCGCATACGAAAGTCAGAAGATAAAAATGACGGTTGTATTAGGCAAAAATGCTATCCTTTAAGCCACTTGAAGTCCACAGTGAGACCGAAAAGGCAGAAGAACCAAACAAACGGGAGAAAACTACTGAAAATAAAGTTTGTTCGATCGACTAGGCAAACGGCATGCATACTGGCTGGAACGCAACGCAGAAGAAAAGTACAAAGGGCCAATCGGAATGAAGGAATGAATGGAACTACTTAACGAGCCAACCAGGTGGAAGGGGCCCAGGCTACAACGCAACACAAATCTGAAATAATTGTTGAGAATAAACGTCAGAGAGCCCTCAAACAACCGGTCACGCTGCGGTTATTACATATCATTTATAAACTATACAAAATTAACAAGAACTTGGGAATTCGCCAGCTAACGCGCACTGAGGAGACCCTCTCGCACATTGACGAAACGTTTTCAAGCCAGTTGCCAACCTTGGTGAACAGATCAACCATCACTGATCGACAACCAATTAACCCACCCGGGCCACAAGATTATCGTCCCATCGCATTCTTCCAGTCAGAACTGCATAGTCAACCACATATTAGCGCCTCGCTCAACCCTTTACCGTCCGCCTCGTTCACGCTCCGTGGATTTCACTGCACGAGAAAGTAGCTATCAGTGTGGCAAATTGATTTGCCTACAGCCATGGTCGGCTAAGGACAGCGCGGGTAGCAAAATTCTGGATGGACTACGAGGGCTTAAAACTGCAGTTACGATGTCCTTCAAATAAATGTTCTGCATGAAGATGGCCTCATATTTCCTTTGGTACGATATTTGAGATGCCGAATTATGTTCCTCCGATGAAATACTACTAATGGAGTAGCACTACTCACACTGTTCGACAAACCATTTTGTCCATCATGAGGTTCATCGGGTAGCCACAGCCCCCAAGTTTCCGTCCGCATTAGGTTCTTTTTGAACCTAAACTATGTGAAATTTATTGTACACAGTCGTTCCAAAATCTGGAATATCACATCACCTGAAGCACAAGACGAATTTTATGCTAACATTTGGCTGAAGGGTGAAGTTCAGCTGGGATTCGTTTGAAACTCTGGTTAAAACCCAATCAGTTTGCAACTGACTATGTCACTGGTTCGGGTTTAAGTAGAACATCAGGATGAAAGATGCTCATGAAGTGGGTCTAACTAATGAGCGGTTTCGGGGGCAAAAACGATCACGGACTTTCAACAGTTTTATTAACAGTCTCACGAGAAGCGTGTTCCGCCATATTTCCACACATTGTCATTCCAGTTCGAATAAGAAAGAAGAGCTTCGTAGTGAAAACGCTACGATTACAAATCAAGTATTGTTCAAGTCAAAGTTATGATATCATCAACAACAACACGCCTCAAGATTAGACTTTCTTATGTACGACTTGTACTCAGGAAATCCATAACTGTGTAACCCACTCACAAATAATGAACTGTTTTTTGTGGGTCGCTTCAAGTACATTACCATGTAACGTCGTGACTGACTACACACGTAATCGATCGTAATGTTTTCCACAAATCTACTCGGAAAGTGCCGATCAGGCTTTTCGTGTAACGGATCTATGCAATCCGTAAAAAACAGGGATGATCATAACAGCTCCTCGCAGGTGCAATTAAAATCACGCCAGTTGAGTGAGGTTTATAATGAAGACCATGGAATATTTGTAATGTACTACTCCTAAGTTTGTTGAAAATCCACCGACAGCCCACGACCGGTTTCGTCCTCATCAGGTAGGCGCAGTCCCCAGGTTTCCGTCAACCTTATGTTCTACTTGAAACCAAATTGCACGAAATTAGCGAATATACACCTGTTTGCAAACTAATTTGGTTTTTTCGAGAGACTCATCTGGAACACAACTGAATCTCTCGTTTGTGATGTTCTAAGGCAACTGAATGTGCTGCACCAGGCCGACTCATGTTTCAGTCGCTACGATACTTGATTTATCGTGATACATGTATATTTGTAATGTACTACTCATAAGGTTGTTGAAAATCCATCGACAGCCCACGACCGGTTTCTCCCTTTTTGGGGCTCATCAGGTAGACGCAGTCTCCGGGTTTCCGTCAACCTTATGTTCTACTTGAAACCTGAGAACTTCACAAACGAGAGATTGAGCTGTGCTCCAGATGAGTCTCTCGAAAAAAAAATAGTTTTCAAATGAGTGTGTATTCACGAAAACCATGGAAGTTTTGTCCAGAAAGTGCTTGTAAGTACAGTTTTGTAGTGAAAAATATCGAACAGTTTATTTTCAGACGGTTCCTAAAGGTATTCCCAGCTTATTTTCATAAAGGAAGCTACTCTCAAAATTGCTGAACAGTCTTAGACAAACTATGAGTGGTTTCACCGTTCTCGGGGCTCATCCGGTGGGCGCAGTCCCGAGTTTCCGTCAGATATAAGTCTTACTTGAACCCAAATCAGACTGTTTTCGAGATTTACACTCTTTTGAAAATCAACTTCGTTTTCACGAGAGACTCAACTGAATCCCTCGTTTATGCTATTTTACAACTGAATGTGCTGCACACAGGCCGCCTCAGTTGGCACGATATTCGAGATATCGCAGTGCATTTTCATAAAGTAAGCTACTCACCAGGTTGCTGAAAACTTTTTGATAGCCCACGACTGGGCTCACCCTTCTTGATTCGTCTCAGTCCCGAGTTTGTGTCAACTTTATTTTGTACTTGAACACATCTTTCACGAATGTTATAAACGAGCGGTTCAGTTGAATCTCTGATGAAAACCAAGTTGAGATGAAAATGGGCTTATTTGTCATAATCTCAGTTTATGTTCAAATATGCAATGGCCTCAGCTGAGTCGCGCTGAGTTGGCAATTTTTTCCTTCCCCCTAGGGATAAACCTACAAGTATCATCATTAATTGCGTTCACATCATCCTTTATTGAAGAGCCCTCCTTCTGCCCTGGCAGAAGTATTCTAGTAAGTCCACACCAAGTGGGGGGCACTGGACTCGAGTTTCGTCCCTAGTAAAGCTCGCCAGCAGTGCATACCCTTGACCTTGTCAAGATTTGAGCTCCGAACATCCGCCATGCGGGGCGAGTGTGTTACCGCTACTCCACTAGCTCCTAAATTATCACAGACGAACGTGCGGCTTGAGCGATGGGATTGGTTTAGTCCGACGCCTCAAACCACGTCCCAGTCACTGTTCTGATTGTGTCGATCGACTGACTCGCTTGCCAGGACTTCCCAGTCAAGTAGCACCAAAAGGCCTTGAAGCATGCGGAGCAATTTTCAATCAGCTATGGGTCGTTGCGGGATGTATACTATTCGCCCGAACTATGATATTTCAGACATGTTGTTCCAGTGCGCCAGTTTCGAATCTACCAATGATTTCCTTGGACAGCCTTGAATAGCACATCCTCAACTGGGTCACTGCTCTCCAATCGTTATTCTCCCACCACATTGGAGGGCAAACCAATCCACACGGATGGTCGCTCACAGACTGTCCCCTTTTTCGATCCCTTCCGGACACGTGACCATCTGGGTTGTTTGCTAATTACTTGTATAAGCGATCTCACCTGCCACAAATGGTTGTCCTGGGGATCAAGTGAACACAGAGGACAAAATGACGTACAAAAGCATGAGACTTATTTTGTACGAACTTTAGGAAACTCGTCTCCCCACCAACGCTTTCATCTTTCACACTTTACTTTCTTGCCTTTATCGAATCTATGGTACAATGAATACCAAGCATTGATCTGTCATAGGTGAACACATAAATCTTTGAAAATTCACAGCGGGAGCACAGCGCGCTTTTTCTTATTCCCAATGCAAGGACTGAGGGATGCTCACACATCTGTCGAAATCGCTCACGAGTTTGGGTATGTACACTTGAGTAACCGATACAGTGGAACAAAAGCGAGAGAATCCATTGAACACCAGTGTGACGGGTGACCAGAACAGAATCGGGAGTTAGTCGACAGACGTGGCTACGACAGACCAGGCTACCGCAGTCAGTGACGTCATCTATTTATCTTAACCTACTCATGAGTAGTCCGATTGATTTCTTGTCCGACCATCCCTCTGGTTAATGGGTTCGCACTATTAGCAGCAAACTCACGTCTAAAACGCAAGCATTTGTAATGTGCGCACTGCTGATGGTTTCCTCTAGGGATTAAAAAAACAGATGTACGGTGCATCTCGGCTTTTCAGCACAGACTGGCTCCCCGACTAAATGTCGATTGAAAAGTAAATTCGAACATTCTCAGCAGAGCGGAAGAATACCAATATGCCATTGTCTACCAGGGCCCCCGTCACCAATTTCACAAATGAAATAGAAAAAAAATCCACTTTCCACTCAACCTGTTTGCTTGTGTGGCCTTATTTCTCAGTCCACCTCAAATATCCATACAGAAAGTTCGTTCGCTCCAATGGTGAAGGCATTCTCAACACGAGGCACAGACATACATATAGACTTCAGCTTCAATTCACTTCCAGGAACCTTACGGCCATCGCCGAGCACATTTCAATTCAGGACTGCTGTCCGGCTCAGATGATGTTTAGTACATACACCAAAGTATAATACCATTGAGAAATTCACCTAAAAATTCTGGGTGTCCATTCCCTCGCCCATATGAAAAAAGCAAAATAAGGCGCGCACTTTCCACTGTCGTTTTCTTTAATGAGGTAGAGCAAATCCCCCGTACGTTACCAATGTCAGACAGTTGCTGGATGAGCCCTTCTGAGAGGAAGGTGGAGATCAGGATAGGAACTTATCAGCTTGATCACTGGAGACAGTAAAATCGATGTTGACACTGATGCTTCACTACCGTACAGCCACGAAATTCAATTATATATTTAAAGCCTGAGAGGAAACAGAAGAGGAAAGAATGGATAAGTTAGGGGCCTGGTGCTGGTGTCTATCACAAACATCTTGAAGTTCTCAGACACTCTGGGAGGAAACTGACAGCAAGAACACCACTAACTTTGACGAACTACCATTCACTGCAATGTCTCCAACCAACCGCAAGGTAGGTTGCGGGGATCCCATCCTAGATGATGGACGGTACCAACGATACCTGAAGTGTCCGTAAACTCCTTGACGCCCTTATTCCAAGTCATGTCGTAAGGAGAGACGGTAATTTTTAAAGCGAGATATCGTTCTGTAGGTGGAGCCCATCTATGCTGAAAAGCACTGTAGAGCTATTTTGTTCTTCGCAGGAATCATCACTAGGGCGCAACTGACGGAATTCACAGCCTTCGGCGAGCGACCTTCCGGCTAGTGGTGATAGTCAGTCACATTGCCGATCAGCCGGTCGTGACCGAACGGTTAGGTATTCAACTGCTAGCAAGTAGGTTGTGAGTTCGAAACTCTCTAGAGCCTCACGAGATGGCACTGCAGTCTTCTGATTTCCCTTCATGGAAACAGAATACGGTCGGAAGATTTTTGACCGAGTGCGACCTGTAGCCTACGATGCATCTTTGATACTGTTTAGCAACTTTTCAGCTGATTTTTATATCCGGTCTCATGTCTCTTGGCATCTCCTAAACCATTCATGGGTATATGTGAGTTCATCTGCTCACATAGACCTACCTAACGGTAAACCACAGGCCGCCTCCACTGGAAGCCCTGAGACTCTGAAGCTTTCATGCCACCAGCATTGAGGCAGTGAAGCACCGCCGTTCAACACTGCCACTTGCTGTCAATATTAATGATGCTGAATATCACAGAAAAGCACAAACTGAGCAGACGTGCCAATCCGCCAGGTAATCATGAGAGTAGACCGGCGAACTAGGTGGGTCAGGATGAGGCTGTCGAACTATCACTTATAATGATGGAGTGTGTAATAGCAGTTCTCGGTGTGAACCTCTCATGCTGAACCATGATTGGCTACTGGGTCCACCATTCTGGTCAGTCAGAGCTCGCCTTGACGCTGGACAGACAAGCAGCCTGACCTTCTGGCCAGTCGCGTGCGGATCAGACTTTTTGGTCACAGCAGGGCCCAGCTGTGAGCGGCAAGGAAGTGTTAGTGCGGGTTCCCGCCCAACAGTGTCTGTTATGTCAAGTTTGCGAGAGAGTTCGAGTCAGCTAAATTGCGAACTTACTGACCGGAGGGTCCATGGTTTGAATCCAACCCCGGCCTCTGGACTGTTCCAGTTTGGGCTTGAATGACCTCATAGTATCTCAGCATTTGTGTCTCCTTCGGATTGTACAACAGCTGGGCACTGAAAGGGTGTTATAGCGGAACGGTTATTTTGCTCCTATTAGTGTGCGATAGAATTCACGTGCCTAACACAGTTATGATCAGAGGCAACAGGTGGAGGCCAATATCCTGTACCACAAACCAGTGAGAAACTAATTCTCCTCCTTGCCGAAAACCCAACAGACCAGACCATAAAGTCGTCGGTTCCAGTTAGACCGCTTTTTGAAACCAGTGCCTGCAATCTTCGGCTGAACTAAATGTGGGACTGCTTCCCAAGTGCGCTCAGTGAAAAAGAAAACAAGACAGTAACTAGTAATTGATATCACAGGCATCTGGAAGGAGGATCAAATTTTCTGTTGAATACGCACGTGTGGGCGGGTAAAATAAAAGTGAACAGCAACTTGAGAAACAGGGCTGCATAAATCGAATGCGATATAGTTGACTCTAAAAAGACAAGGGAACGAAAGACGCCGAATTTCTTGTAAACTGAAAATGCGAGAAATCGGGCAGACTGGTCTAGAACTTGGAAAAAAATAAACCTATGAATGTGCGCAAATTCATCATGTCCCGATCAACGCCAAGCCTTTATCGGTGAGGTCAACGACCCTGTTCGGAAGAGGATCCTCCGCCGAACCCTTGACAAACGTAGTAATCAGATGGAGCACACTATGAGGATCATCCACATGGACCCAGTGACCGGCTCCTTCCACAGAGAGAAGACGAGCTTGGGGGAAATAACTGTGAATTTTGGGGAAATCAGACAACCTGTGGGCAAGGGGGGTAAACGGAAGTACAATCGGGAACATTGGAAGGAAAGCAAGCAGCACTAAAAAACAAAGGTTAACTACAATGGTGAAAAAAACCGTTCAGCTGTAGCACTCTTCTGGCGCCTAACAGCCATGCCACCCGAAGGAAGCATGATGGCTGGGATACTACCAGGTTGCCCAAGTCTAAACAGGGACTACAATGGTGTAATAACACAAAGAGGAAATTCAGGCACTTCGTCTACCTGATGAGCCCCAAAAGAGGCAAAACCGGCCTTGAGCTGTCCAAGCATCTTCAGCAACCTAGTGAGTAGTGTCCATACGATGTAACGCAAACGTACAAAAAATAGCTCAGCTGTAGCGCCCTCTCGGTGGCTAACTGCCATGCCACATGAAGGAAGCACGAGGGCTGGGATACTGCCAGGTTGCCCAAAATGAAACATGAGGCGGCCCAGTGCAGCACATTCGGGTGCTTAAGAACGTAACAAACGAGAGATTCAGCTGGGTTCCAAGTGAGTCTCCCGTCAAAATGAGTGTATAAGTCGAATTACTTGCAATTTGGGTTCAACTAGAACATAAGATTGACGGAAACTCTTGAGCCGTGCCTAGCTAATGAGCCCCTAGAAAGGTGGAAACAGTCGTGGGCTATCGAAGAGTTTTGAGCGGCCTTATGAGTAGCTCATCACGTCTATGTAATACAGGGAAGTTCAGTTATTAACAATGACACTCCTGGTGTGTGACTTCCATGAATTTTGGTTTCTGGTCTAAAAAAGGTCAAGTTCCTCGTGCAGATCCAGAAAAAGGATTCACTGAATTTTACAGTTAGAAGTCTACGACGTTTCGGATATTCAAATGAATGACCTACTGTTCCCAGATTTGGTGAAAAATATGTATTAAGTATTTTCCCCGAACCTTTACTTGAACCCGATTTCTTCAAAATCGTTTCTACTAAATACGGACACACACGGGATTATTCTGATGTATACGGTAATTTGTGGAAGTTAATCACACTGCTGATCAATCGCTCGTGATCAAACGGTTAGGTGTTCAGTCACCTTCTGGGAGTTCGCGGGTTCGAAAATCTCTGAGTTTCGTGGGGTGATGAGTCTAGGCAAGGATGAAACGGCAGTACAGTGTTTCGCGGCTTTTCAGCACACATTGGCTCAGTTGACAGGACGAGATGCCTACTAACAATTACCAGATCTCCTCGTTCTCAAGAATCGTGCATCGCTGTTAATTCCGTCGCATCCTGACGACACATGTACACTGATAAATCAGCAACCAACTAGCTTCACAAAGGACACAATGGGACAAGCTTTTTAACGGCAGTATAGGACATTCGTCCCGACCGAGGTGAGCACCATCAGGGCTTGGATCCACAAATGTCAGGTGCATGCACAACAATCCACAATGATTCAAGTGATCTAACCTTTTGATCTTCAACTACTGGTGATCGCCCTCTGTAGTTCTGTGAAGAACCACTTTGTGTATCAGCTTGCTAATGCATTTTGGCTTGAAGTCGAATTGTAAGGTTTCTCGGATGAACCAGACTCTTTGTTTTCCAACGATATCGCATAGAATTCCCGAGAATTTTCCAAATGACACAAAACTAGATAGACGGTCAAGGTGATCTAGCTGGTATAGCAATGAATTCATCTGGCAAATCGACAAGCATTCCACTAGGGGAGCCCGATTTGATTCAGTCGTTAGGGGGCGAATTTACTGACCAGAAGGTTCGCGGTTCGAACCCAACCTCCGCACCTCGACTGCAGCTGTCTAAGCTTGGGCAGCCTGACAGCCCTTGTGCTCCTTTTAGGCAGCGCGGCAGCTGTGCACAGAAAGGGTGGCAAGGCTGAACGATTATTATTATTACCATTATTATGATTTATATAAATCTCCATTAGGTATGGAAACACCGTTCGAAAACTTTGTCTACCTTTCTAATTACGACGTCCGCTCTTCTCCTGAGTCTATTTGACCTTTGACTTGGCTATTTTAATTTGTAGCACCCATCCCCCTACTTCTGGCAACATTTCCCCGCTGAATACATCAGTCCTCTACTTGAATAAATGTGAGTAGTGTTCGTCAGACGATCTTCCAGTGTTTTCCATGAGTAGCGATGGTACGATTCAGTCTCTGTGCGACATCTTAAACCAGGCAGACAAGTATTTTTGAAAGGTTCGACTACGTGCGGTTAAGAACAGAATGCATAAACGACGACCCTATTCTTAAACACGAACCGAATATGTTTCAGGTCATAACCAGTGTGGCGCTGTAAGAGTTAAACGCATGCTTATCGATCAAAAGACGGGTCAGCTTCGAAAGTGCCTGCTTGAAGTCGATTACACTTGAGTCCTGTCAAACCGTTGATTCTTGCTCCTAGTCTCCAATTTTCGACATTAATGGCAGACCTGAGGACAGGCTGATGGAGGGAGTCCTCCCCCATGTCTCGAAGCTCCTAACATGTTTACTATCGTTCCTTAAGGCATTCTACACTACAACGAATGACCGCGGTCTTCTATAACGTCTCGATAACTCCAAATCACTTGGCCGATATGCCGTTCCCCTCAAAGTTATTTCGGAACTATGCTCTAGAACTGGCGTCAATCATCTGAGGATTTTTCTAGACGTAGTACGCTTTCTATAGAGGAAAATGTTGGTAGCTCAGGTAGCGTAGATGGTCGTTGGGTTGTTTACTAAGCTGGATAATTTGATTGGAAACGTTTCATCACCAATCGAGGTGACATCATCAGTGCATCATTGGGAAGCGCAGTGGTGCGTAGCGATGGATTGTGGTTGTGCACAACCACCGCTACGTTCCCCAATAACGCACTGATGATGTCACCTCGATTAGTGATGAAACGTTTCCAATCAAACTGCCCAACTCAGCGAACAAGCCAACGACCATGTAGTACGCTGATTAAATCCCGAGGTTTAGAATAAGTTCTTTCTCAACAAATATTTTGCGACCTTAAAGACGACACTTTCGTGAGAGACCTTCAGTAGGGATGCAGAAGCATTCGCCATACAGGCGATACATTGGTTTGAATGTCACACCTAAGGCTGCTATCTTAGGCCGCTTGATGAAACGTGACTAAGTTCTGACGGAATCTAATGTGCGGAATTCTCCGCATACTCTCAGGGCATAGTCTGCATCTCAACCTGATCCAATACTTTGGGAGTGCGCACCAATATTGGTAGCTCAGGGGGGTAATTAACTGCTGATCAGGTGGCAGTTGATTTCTCACCGAGCTTGACAGGTGGTTTGCAAACGTTTCGTCTCGTCACCTTGCGAGGGAGATTTTCAGTGCTACGCTCGACGAAAGGATCAACTGCCACCGGATCAAAAGCCGACACTGGAGCCAGTGGAACCGTTCTACTCCGGTGCGTTTTAGCGAGGGCGCCTTTCGGACTCACTGACGCAGGGCATCTAGAGGTTTCTCCACTAAATTCTAGTAGACCACATTGCTGACAAGCCGCTCCTGGTCGAACGGCCAAGTTTACACCTGCAAGTAAGTGTTTCAGGTCCAAATTTGTACAGAGTTTCAGGGGATGTGCAGTACTGATAAAGCCAAATAAAAACGAAACAGCTGTAGAGTGCTTCCCAACGCTTCAGTATTGACTGGCTTTACTTACAGCACGAAACCTCCACTGTGAATTCCAAAACCTCCCCATACTACGAACAATCTATAAACAGTTCAGATGAAGATTAATTCTTACCATGATTGGACTCATCAACTAAGTAGTCATTGGAGGAATCAGCGCGCGACCACGTGACTTGGATCACGTGGTTTAAGGCGCCACATGCTGTCTAAATGCGAGTTAATCATACTGCTGATTAGTCAAGCGTGGTCAAATGGCTAAATGCTCAGCTACTGGCTCGTGGGTTCGAAAGTCCTTTCAGTTTCATCAGATGCATTAGTAATTTTCGATCTCCCATGCAGGGTTAAACTGTTTGCCTATTCGCTTTTACACAGGAAAATTCGGTTTAGAACTCCTTATCAGTTTATTTTAAAACTAACCCGTTTCATCACCTCAGAAGTGCATCTCCTCAACGTATCATACGTTTGTGTTTCTACGTTTGCTTTGTTATCTCTTTCTGGGCGAAAAGAATTATGATAGCTCAGCTCCGCCTGAGAGGAATGACTCCAAGTTAAAACCCCTTCGATGCGCAACGAACCACAGTAAACATCTGGAACATACATCCCCGCAAAAAAATCATTTAGCGGTAACACCCTTTCGGTGTCTGGTTGCCATGCCACCCGAAGAAGACACGACGATTGGGATATTGTCAGGTTGCCCATGCCTAGACAGTCGTCAGGTTCGAACCACGGACATTTCGGTCAGTAAATTCGCGCTCTAACCACTAAGCTACCTCGCCCCCACAAAACGAAGGAATTCGGTTACGTTCTCAAGAAAATTGATCAGAAAATTCGGATGACTAGAAAATTTCCTCGTCTCAGCACAAAAAGGTGCGAGACAGTGCTGATCGATGACTTGTCTTACGGAGAAATATCCCAATCATTAAAACAATCCAGTATTCCCGAAAGTGTGGTCTCCGCGGCGGAGTGTCACGCCGTAATGAGACCTAAGCGCAGAGAAACACAGTCCTCTAAACAAGACGAAATGGCTCACAAGATCCGATTTTCGGACATCTCGTAAGTTACTGTCATCCTGAAGTTCAGAAAGTGATATCTTCAAGTCGTTCTTTGTATTGATGTTTGAAATTGAGTTACACTATATAGAGAGTTGCTTTACCGTTACTGTCTTGTTTTTCTCCTGTAATGCATAAACAAATGAGGCAGCAAAGTTGCCTGAGTCAATTTGATGGGTGAGCTGGAGCGGGTGTGAATCTTCAGTCACTATGTGATAAAAAGGATGCTTGGAAACCGAAGTTTAGCTGTTACATATCAGGTAGCCTACCGGATCAGTAATTCGAGTATACACCCAGCACATCGGGCCATGGTTTCGGTGCACAGGTATCAGACAAACTCAATCGACCTGGAATAAACCCACGTACCCGAGCCTAGAAAGGAATAAGCGAGCCAATGAGCGGCATTTTGGTCTGTAATGCGCACTCCCAATTCAGAGGATGTACCGGTTCGACAAATTCCCTAAAGAGGAGCAAGTTCTGTCCGTCAGAAAACACGAATGGAAACGTTTGCCTGCGACAATTAGGCGTAAGTTGCTGGGTTACAGGAGCTATAGATCTCAGAACTGAAGTTGGAGAATGACAACAAGCGCCGTCTGAATTCACCTACTTTATGTAATCCGACCGTCCGCCGGCCACAAACATCGTGGGATTGTTAAACGTGAGTCCCTGAAGCTCATTGTCGGGAAAGCCAACGATATGATGCCAGCAAGCAGCTATAGCACGTAGATTTACTCGCCACTCGCACTTCCCTTCACGTTGTTCCAGGTTGGTAAGCAGAAATCGACGTATCGTTTCATCCTATTAATGAATGTGCAAGAACGGGAGGCCAGAGGCGGTCAGCGACAAATAAGAGTGGTTTTGATGATCTGAACGATTTATACTTGAAAAGGATAAGCATTACGGGAATGTCCTTCTTCCAAGTGTCAAAGAGCCACTGGCGGATGCCCGACAGTGTCCCGTCACTTTCACGTTTGACCTGCACGAAGTCCACGTTCATCATCAGCTGTAAATGCGGCATGATTCTATTGGCCTTAGATGTGTAAGCCGGAGAGGAGTCGATGACCATCAATCGGCTGAATCGCTCGGGCTTTTAGGAGAACGGACGTAGGTGTAATTGCAAAGAATAACTTACTTCCAAAAGAGCGGCACACATGGCCACTTTCCCACCCATGCTATGGCCGACCAAACAGACATCCTGGAGATCAAGTTCATCCACAATTTTGGCCACATCCTGAGCCATAGCAAAATAGCTCATGTCAAGGGAATGTGGACTCATTCCGTGATTGCGCAAATCAACCACGCAGATCTAAAAAACCAGGAACAAGGCAAGTGGAGAAGCTCACGTTTCCACAGGCCATCCGATGAAGTGTTTGAGAGAGGCTTTTCCAATTCTGTTTCGAACCGAACAGGCCATGGCATATTAAAATACTACCTTTTAGCAAGGGATCTGAAGCTCGTAGCAATGTGTGGGACAGAAAGAGACCGAAACTCATTCGAAAATATCGAGGACCACCGACTTGAACCGATCAGTCTGAAACAGAGGATCAAGTTGGTCAAACATACAGAAGTATATAGGTAATGCATTTATCATGCGTGTTGCTCCCCTGCCTGAATCCCTGACTCTAAACGCGGCCTCGCTTACAGGGGATTGCCCAGAAGACTGGTCAACCGAACAGGCTGAGATATGGCCATAAATGACGTCATGTAGACATGCCTTCCAGGCCAGTGAAGATAACACCATTTCTGTGCAATCGCTCGGTTTGCTAGGTACTTCTTTGTTATCACTGAAACATCCTGAGCCATTCCGAAACTGATAACTGTCGCAAGACGTCTTGCGACTCTGTATCGGTTCCTTAGCTTCTTGCTCCAACCACTATGACATATGAAAAGTCACGGTAGCTTCATACAGCCCTTTATGGTGATAAAGGAAGATTAATACAAGTGTATCCATAAGGTAATCACAGAATGTTTCAAAAGGTCATGCTGCAATCTCCCTGAGGGGGCGCGAAGCGTTGAGCCAAGATGCTTGATCCAGATTGGCTGGCATTCTGACCAACCAGGGCACGACTTCGTTTCGTCCGTAGCCTGCACATGACACATCCGTCCAAATGATGTGATGCTCAGTAGTTGTGGACGGCTGCCCCCGGGCAGTAGTCAATCAGCTAGTTGGTGAGAATTACATCGAATTTCAATGAAGTTTCCCATAACGCCATCAAGTTCGGTCAAACTCAAGCGCAGTGGAAGGAAAATCGTGCGCCTGCTGTGCTATAAGGTCTATACCAAGAAATTTAGGGTCTTCCACGCAAATCAAAGTGGAGAACCTGACGGAAGAAGCCAATTGAAAATTTCACACATCAACATCGTAGCCTTTGGGGTCGCACGCCCTCCAAGCAGATGTAGTACCGAAAGCAGCTCCGTAGTGATTTGGGTGATGGCAGTTACTTAGATCTAAAAGAAAGGTTGACCTGGCCTCCAGATATCAACGGCCTGCAACTTAATGTGACGAAAGGCCCAAACACCACGGTGCGACGGTTCTGGAATGTGAGTGTATGCAACATTCGTCGGTAGCACTCCATCACACGGAGAACCGTCAAACCAATAGCCTTAGACAAATCTGAACATTTCCTGCTCTCAGTGAGACAGATTTTTGAGGAAAAAACTGAAAATGAGCTGGATCCTGTCACGCAGACACCGTGTTTTATCGTAATGTAACGGTCTATGTGTCTCCATGACCCGTAGTATGGATATCCAACCATCTTGAATAAAGAATGCCTCGACCATTGATACGGATGCTTCGAACAGAAGCCTTTGTTGGCACTTCGTAGCTGAATACATCTCCTCCCTGACCATCATTCATTCCAAAGCTTATTGCTTGCAGGTAGCACTGCGTGGTTAGCAAAGTTTGCAATCCCAACAAACCTGTGTAGTCTTTTGAAAAGTTAAAATTTAAGAATGATTTTGATAATCATGTACTTCATGTTCATAGCATCCGAGGTCGAGTTGTTTTAAATATACCATTTCGCAACGAACCTTCGTTGCCAGGAACCTTGCTTGGTAACCTCGTTTTAATATATACAACCAGATATTTGTCCTGTTAGTGTTAGTGGTGCGCGATTTTCATGAAATTTGCGTATGCTAACATCCATCTTCCTCACGCGGAAAAGCTAGCTGAATTCCAAAATCCATGGAAAAATAAACTTCGAAAAATTTGTCTGCTGTCCAGCAATACAGTATATAGAGGAGGAACATGCTGCACCACATTAAGATTTGCATATATGTGCATCCTTGTCTACCCATTTCAAGCAAATAATCATCCGTCTCGATTGCTGAAGAGTCAAACTGTGGGCACAAAAACGCGACCTTTCGTGATTTTTTGCCGGTGCAAATCGATGAACGAGTTCTTCCGCTGTTCATCCAATCTATGAAGTTAACGCGTGTCATTTGGCCAAACTTCGTGCTCTTATAGAGCCTTTGCATGTATATCTTTGTCGGAATGCATCCCGGTCCTTCGATGCACCCACCTATCCACAATCATAGGTGACACTATTAAAGGATGTTCTACATTTTATCTATTAGTGGGCGGTAATAAATGAGAACAATGGATGTCCATCGAGTGTCAGTCGTGGATGCATGCAACGCTCACCAGGCGTGTTGCCTTTTTAGATGTTCCAGTTTTCGGTTTGACATGATAAACCAACTAGCATGCACATCTGATTGTTTTGTCTGCCTCGGTTGCATCCGCCTTGAAGTCACTTTGCATTCCAGAGTTAACAATAGAGCTTAATAAGAAAACCAAGTTCCACCTAATAGTTGGATAGATTGGTGCAAAAGTTTGTATGGTAACTAATTTCGGGACGTACATGGGTATTACCTGACGGACTGGAAGTCCTGAATTCAGCACAGCGAAACAAGTAGCACGTATGTATTCGAATTTACGTGTGTACAGCATTTGGAATATTGGAACTAGAGAATAATGAACAGAGCAATGAATAGGGCTTCAATCAACTTCATCACATCCACCATACCTTGAATGGGCGTGTGACTGTTTACTATTCAGCGGTTATTATTGTCGTAACCTTTCGGATCTGCTCGGATTAAAAACTTCAGATTCTTCGCAAGTAGCATGTTATCAAATATAACGTCTTGTACAGATGCCACCAAACCATCTACAGAAGCTTCACGAGCATTTGAAACAGCAGGAGTCCTGCTTAAATGCTTATCTCTGGTATTAAACTCATCCTAATCAATGTGTCCCCAGTGTCCAGACAGCTCATCCTAATCAGTAATCGGACCATACGTTTGCCATTTGATGAAAGTATTATTTTTGTAGCAGGTAGTAAATCACTTCCTTCGAAAAACCTAACGTAAGCCGCTTTGGCATAGGTAAGGCTTGCTCGCAAGGAGCAAAATTTAGGGAGAGACGCGGGACCCATACGTTTTTGATGAAAGTATTATTTTTGTAGCAGGTAGTAAATCACTTCCTTCGAAAAACCTAACGTAAGCCGCTTTGGCATAGGTAAGGCTTGCTCGCAAGGAGCAAAATTTAGGGAGAGACGCGGGACTCTTCCCAGTAATGTAACGAACGGCGTTCCTGTATTGCACTAGATAATTATCTATTCCACGATCTTGCTGTACAAGAAATGGGAGACTATGAAGTGATGGCAGAGTGCGGTCATCAAACAAAATTCTCAGCACGTTTATTTGACTGTGAATTTCGTGGAGCAGCAGGTAGACGTCCACATGCAACACCTTTTGGCCATTCTTCAGGGTATTTGCATTGAACGGTGTGCCATTGTCAGTGACCAAAGCAAATGGTACAACCTGGTGATAGAGTGCTTTCCTCAGTGATTTCTGTGTGACTTCAGCACTGTAAGAAGTAGCTGGAAAAATTTCGGGCCAATGTAAATATGCGTCAATAGCAATTGGATCATAGTATTTACCAAGAAAATGACCACAGTGGTTGGCGTGTACTCTTCGAAATGCTACGCAAGTAACTGAACACGGATACCACTGTGAAGACCTGCATTGAATCTTATGTGCGTATTTAAATTTGTTTTAGCAATGCGCTTGAAGTCCGTCACTAGTTCCAGCCACCAGCATGACAGGCCCGCTGGAGACTTCATTTTATTGACACCCAGATGCACAGAGTGCAAAGTTGCGAGAAACACCGCTCGCTTAGTCGATAAAATGCTAACTCTATCTGGTATAACGAACAAGCTTTCGCGGCGGCGGTAAAATGCAGGAAATGGACATTGTTCTTGCTGTGGCCAGCCACGACGTGGTGCAGAAAAATTTGAGCATAATATTTTTTAGTACCAGTAACAGGGGCTTTCCGCTTGACTGGTGGACAACCAAAGTTGTTTGAATCGGGGTATCATGATGGAATTGTGGACAGTGCCATACCGTCATTGCACTGACATACTTCTGTTCATGGACAGCCCCGTAACGGTCGCCAGTTTGCCGCGATCGGATAGGGATAGGCATTTCTGTGGCAGCTGGATTTGTGTTAGACGAGGAGACAGAGTCAGGCCAATACAGGGTCACGGGTAATTTCCGTTCCGTTGGAGGCCCATGTGAGTGTAGACCGCGGACCAGCCAAACTGAATAAATAGCAGTTTTACGGGGTGTTTAGGCAACAGCAGGCGAAGTTTGAAGCTTGTGTAGAGAGAGAATAAGGAATAAATATCTCTAGAGTGGTAGCGTCTGGTGAGTCCCAGGAGGCGTCAGAGTCAATAGAAGAAAAGTCTGAAGGGAGATGACAGCAAGCTAAATGTCCCGTAAATGTGGGTCTGTTTGCCGAACTAGAAACCAAGTATTAGCTGGACCAGTATTGGGAAGATGAGTACTTGGTCATCGAGGTAGCTAGCGGGGAGGCTAGCCGTTGGACTAGCTGGAACGGACGATTACATGGTGGAAGTTTTAAGCCTACCAAAATAATCCAAGTATAGGTTATCGGTTGCGCAATAGAGTATTGATGTGAGTAGTGACGGTAGACAAGTATAAAAGCGATCAGGCGACAGCTTTCCAGATAATGGATAAGAACCGTAGCTTAACTGCGATCTACTACATCAACTTAATGGGAAGGTAAGGGTAGGGATCACCATTCGCCGAGTCACTGCTGCCAAACGAACGGCGCATGGCAAAAACAGTCATCAGGCGCTATCTGTGACTGTTGGTAATCGAGAAACAATAGGCCATTCGCATTTTGTGCATATGAGGGCTCTAGAGGCTAGAGGGAGGAAAGTATGTGCTATTTGGATGATGAAATGGACTTGTGGCGGTGCGACCCATATTAGAAAAACGAGGCAACTCATTGCACGTCGAGGTTGGCCATGAGCCTCACCCAGTACTTTCAGGCTACACCACGCACATACATCTTAGAATAAAAGAAAGGACAGCTGTCATTCGCTTGTATTTCTTGGTTTTGCGAGATGACTGACAACCGGAACAAGTCCAATCCAGCTACAGACAATCAGCGACGGTGCTGAAGTGTTGCTAGAACAGAATGCATTTCTTGTAGATTGGTCAGTGATGGTGCATGTATTAAAGGAGATATATCGTCTGTATTGGATGTAAAACCTTGCCATCCACAATGTAGTCAAGGCATGCGAATGGTGGAGTTTGGAAGGTGCATTTACAAGGGTGAATGGCTTTGTTGAACTCAGAAAATCGGTTTAGTAAGAACAACATACGCATATCCTGGGTAGCCTCATCAGCAGTGTGCTCTATGGCATCATCTTGGCACATCTGGACATCCACTAAATTTGTTGTAATAGTATTCATAACTTGTTAAAGGGCAGCTGGTGAACATTCAGACCAAAGGTAAGGAAGTTGCATCGGAATAGACCAAAAGGTTTGTTGATCACGGTAGAATTACTAGAGGCTTCGTCCAGTGGTATTTGAAGATAGACATCGTTTAGATCAAATTTTGAAAACTTACCTGAACCAATTAAACTATACAGTATATCTTCGGGCTCTTCCTTAGTACATATGCGTTGTAGTAACCAGGCACTAAGCTTTGGTGAGGAGTCTTCACAGATCCTCGGAGTAATACCATCAGCCTTTAGCAGGGTAACTGTCAAAGTCGCCCGATTCGATGTTTCAACAGCAGCCATTATTCCTTTCTCGCACAATGAATTTAATGCTTCACGAACCGAGCCCCATAGAAAGAGATATAGGATCTCCTGTAACGTCGAGTTTCACCTTGGGTATTCGCGTGCCGCCTGTTACCTCAGAGCGCTGAAGGATCAGTTGTTTGATTTTGTTCTCATTCACAGAAGCCAGTTAAGTGATACTGGTCCGCAGTCAGCGCAGATCTTCGGGTCCATAAGCAATGTTCCAATGGTCGAAACTAAAAAATTACGATTGATGAAGGTAGTTTAGGGCAACCTCACATGAAACATGTAACTATCAGTTGGAGGTATGGAATGTCCAGGCACCATAGCAGCATTAGGGCAAAATGCAGTCAGATCTGATTGTGGAATAATGGACTCAACACTGTCAGTGTCAACAATGAAATCATGTTTTTAACAGGAAGGGGATATCAAAGTTTTAAAAACATGTGGCGAATTTTGGGGCAAAATAGATAAGGAAAGGGTAGAGATGCCTTCAAATACTGTTCTCACGTCAGTAGTTGAATCAGAAGTCATTTGACACTTTTTGGACTTACATATAAGTTGATTGTGCCCCTTTTTTCGCAGATGAAGCACTTCACTCGTCTGTGAGGGCATGAATATTTGAAATGATTTCATCCACAAGACCCATATTTCCCGAATTTTCGAACCGCCGGATTTGAGTTTCAGTCTGTGAAACAGCGCATCGGATCACCAGAACTTGTCCGAGGTTTGAATTTGTAGTTTGTCTGCATCCTTGCATTAATTATTTTGGAGTAATTTAACAAAATTGCTTCATCAGTCTTTATTACGCGCTTCGCACCTCCATAAAGCTTACGTATTTTTGGAATATATTGAATTTTCTACCTGGACAAAGCAACAGTTTCTGTGGTAGTTCGGGCAATTGAATACTAGTAACGAGTCGCTAACGCAGTTGGTTTTCCAGTTGGGCACTGCAGTCACATATGGCTGCCTCCGCGTGTAACTGCAACACAAAACCATGAACCGACTGAGAGTGGGAGCGGGTCAACATATTGAACCTAGCTCTTTTGGCTGCTATGAAGTTGGTCGGCTTGAAGTGTTGCGGAACATTTTCCTCGATGCGTTGTGGGAAATACAGATTTGATTTTCAGGAAATATTAGATTCTTGGTCAATATGTACACCACGTTGCCAAAATAATGTAAAAAATATATGCCGCGAGCTTCTTAGAGAGAATGTTGAATAGAACAATAAATAGAGCTTCCATCATTTTCATTACAATTCAATTTTAATTGTCACATCCGGAGAAAAACTGGCACTCTTTTGGGGCTCGGAAAAATGCAGGCATAAAGAACAAAAGTCAACATCGAAATTTCCTCCCTAAACGAGTAGCTATTGCTCTTTATCCCGGAACATTTGACTTTGAAAAAGACAAGCTTTCTGGAGCGGAAATTAAGATCGCCACGGAATCTCTGATAAAGAGGCTAATGGCAGAGTCCAGACTAAACATTTGGGAGTTATTGCCCAAACCAGACACACATATAAACCTGGTTAAGGGGCTCTTTGATGGTGGCTTAACAGAGTCTCAATACTCACCAATGCACGCGGAGGCATTGCGTGGAAAGAGAAGCAAGTCTCTTAACTAGTGTAAAATAATCAGGTTTATTCCTAAATGCTGGGTGGCATATCATCAGGTTTGATCACAATGTTAGGGTCAAGGGAGAAGCCGGACCGATTGGATTTGTGGGTACCCAGGATTGCGCGGAAGTCGAGTAGTCAGTCGGTTGATGGGAACATAGAGCAGGTTTTTAGTGTTCAAAATTTGAGCATATATCCAAGAATCACCCTCTAGAACCTCAGAAACCGGATAACAGCGGTTCCAGAGGGGGCACAGAACAAGATTTCTATCAGTGACATCTCGGCCGACACAAAATTTATGACCAACTCGTTGTTTATTATGGACGCTTATGCTCCTAATAAACCGCCGATGCAGCCGACCGCCACCCTAGGTTGCAGCTCCGACTCAGCCATCACAAGCCTTTCCACTATCAACGACAGTGGTGCTCGGGGTGAGGCAGTCTCCAACACATAGGGGACGATCTTCGCTTATCTCCTTAGAATATGATAAAGGGGCGGCAATGAGCTCCACCCCCAGGCTACAAGTTATAAGCTGGATTAGGCTAGCTGTGCAAAAACAAGCAGCAAACTAGCAAGTTTTGCTAAGACTTTCAGGAACGCTAGCGCAGTCCCACAACCGCTGAAAATGCGAAACTCCAAGGCCCTCGTCTTAGACTGTCGAAGGCAAACCGTCTGATTGCAAACTCATTAGTCAGTCATGACACAGACGGCAAAAACTACAAATCCGACAACGGTGCACCAAGCAATTCTAATAACATGGGGCGGATACGCTGATCGCGGATGACCTGGTGGCCCATAAATATGCAAAAGGGAAGCGACCATGGGAGAATAAGCCGCGTAATTTTCGCTCAATCGGAACACCGTTAGTTGGATTTATGATGCGCCTTTCTGCGGAGACAAGCCAATTAAAGGTGCCACTAGAAGATGATACATTTCAGAGCCTAAACGACATAGCTTCAAAAAAACACAACAGGCCAAAGCGAGCTCAAAATCACAAGAAACAAAACGGACGTGTTCACCCTAAATACTTAAAAAAGCGAACTCCGGTGTCCAGAAGATGGCGTTGAGCGGGCTGCAAAAGGAGCCATTGACAATTTCGACCACTAGGCGAGAAACTACGTCTCCGAATTGCAAAAGGCCCGTGCAAAACAGATTATCAGAAAACAAACCTTACCATTCTAAAGGATGAACAAGCCTTGGAAGCATCAATTCGGTGACTGATTAAGCATGCCGTAGACATTTGAACTCATAAAGTCAAACCTGGCACAAAGCTAATACATTTGCCAACATCACCGGTGGCCTAGTGCCCCTCCGCCTTTCACCTTTGGACGCAGCAGAGTTAGAGTTAAAGCAACTGTCACTAAACAGCCACACTCATCTCAAAAACCTCGCGGTGCAGTCGGCTTGCCTTGAACAGCCATTCATAATCGCACCTGCAGCAACCTGGATCACACCGGATGTCTCTGACAAGGGAGTCTCGACAGAAGCTGTTTACTTTTCCGGACTGGCGCCAAACTTGGAAGGACAGCTGAGGTTGTTCTGTTCTTGAAGACCGCAGTGCATAGCACACTCCAGCGCACTTTTGTGATACAATGTGGATTCAAACCACGATGTCTTGGACTTGCTCTCTTACAGGCGTCGCCCATAGTTACCCTCCAAGTCCGCCAAAAGTGTATCTAACCTACGAACAGAAGATCGAGAAACTCCTCACTGGCTATCAATGAGCGCGTTCTGTGCTGGTTGCTGACTTTGGAACTCCTGAGACCCCCTTGATGGAGTTCAAGCATTTCCGACCTGGCGGATTTTCCGGATTGGCGCTGAGAGAATTTGTGTAACAGAGCACCTAAAACCAGTATGTTGATGGACGCACCAGACACCATAGAACACATATACGATCGCCACTGTGTCCGGTTGTAACCAACAAAACACACTAAGCTTTTTCAACTGACAATCGCAGTGACTGCTGTATGCTGACCTCCGTTTCCATTCCTCACTTGTGAGGAACCTGGAATTCGAAACGTGGATTTGAGACTACTGTTGCCTAGACCTCTCATGTCAAACTGGGACCAGCTTCGGTGGAGGAGACATATGGGACCATTCTCACGAAAATTAGCGAGACCGGAGAGTGCTGGTCCAAAAGTAATCACCGCGCAGTTGAACGAACCAGGAGTTTACTGAAACCTTATTTTATGACGAGCGTGGAAGTATTTATAGAGAGCCTCACCAAAGTCACAGACGGAAGAATTACATTGCATGCAGTATTTTTCAGCTTAAAAATATTTGGCGGATGGAGCTCCACAATCTTTATTCTGAGGTAAATTCTAGGTTGTCTCATGGTGTTTCCACCAGGTAGAACATTCCAAGCGAAACTGGGTCCGACCTTTTATCCTTCGGCACAGGTCTCCATTAGAGTTCCCTAAGGCCATGTTTTGGTACCGGTTCTTCTTCTGATCTACGTCAATCGTCTACCAAAAGTGCTCTCAGGACCATGCCTAAGTTTTACGGACAACCTAAAATCTTTGCGTCTTGAAACCAGCCCTCTTTAACGAATATGGACGCTAAAAGGCAGTGGTTTTTGGGCCACCATTTTCGTCTGGATGACAAAAAGCGCTTCCATATATCGTTCGGTATAGACTCAGCAGACATATTTGTCATTGAGACTGGACCAGAAGATATCATGAGGATGGACAGCGAAAGTTGTTTAACTGTCTGATCGTCTTCAAACATGACATTCTTATTGCATCGTAAAAACTCCTCATCCTGCGGAACAATCGGTGCACCTTCCCCCGTCTTATTCGCACGGATGTCCGTACACTCCCTGGGTCACACGCCAAGACTCTTCTTGGATGTGCCAGTCAAGTTGACTACTCAGGATAAAAGAAAGAATTAACCCTCAATGAACGTGTTAAATAAGCTGCTGAAGAAATTGTGACCGGCCTTAGAACGCATCATTATGGAACGCTTCTGGTAATGCTTGACTTTTCTCCCTGAGTATTGTGGCCTCCGTGAAGACACAATAAATACTTATGCCATGTCTGAACAAATGCCTCTTATCGTTGTCTTAGTCAATACACGGCAAGGGCATCATGAAAAAAATTTCAGGATTAGAAGGCTCACCTCTATTAGGTAACAATATTTCTCAGCTGCATGGAACTACCTCCCTCCGATGGTTGTTCACGGTGTATTTAGCACTCAGCTCATGGCATTTTTAGATGCCTATTTATGTGAGCCATAGCGCTGGCGAGCTTACTATTCCGCGCTGAAACTTAATGAAAATTGGTTCAACGTTTTAGCTTGTGCCTTCAAAGTGGACGGCAGCCGCTTAAGGTCAAGTGCAAAGCGAACCCCGTAAATCTTGGGGAAAAGTCTCGTTGTTGTGTATCCGTCAGTAAATACGCTAACGCACATTCTTTTCACTAACCCCATCTCTGATTTACTCTGATTTACTTACATCTCGCACCACTGCACTGCGGCGAGACAGTTCACTACCCGGAAGCGATATTAGATGTAGATGTACGGTGTATAGATTTCTTCTTGCAATGACCAGCTGACTTCTTACGGCTGGGACCATATTATCGGTGCGTGACTTTTAATTTTGTGCCTGCTTATCGTAGACCAGCGTCAGCAAACTTCGAAGCCCAACTTCACGTTAACCGCGTGCAAATGTTTAGATCCTGCGAATGAATCAGTTAATATGCTGAATTTCCGTACAAACGGATCATGGTATATAACTATGCGGTAAATTGCAAAACGTTTCTTACAGTAAGTATTAAGCAATTAGGAATTTCGGACATCGGAAGAATCCGTCCCGATATTCTTCTGGTTGCCGACAGCGGACCCATGCTTGAGGGAAAGTAACTGTTTTAAACTACGTGAAGACTGGGGCTAAGGCATAATGACCTTGTATGGTAATTGATCAGGTGGCTGTTGATCTGTTCTCCGAGCTTGGTGATTGATTTGAAAAAGTTCTTCACTATTTGAGGAGATGCCTTCAGTGCGCCGTTAGTTGGGACTTCCCTTCTCCATGAATGGTAGCAAGACGCTTGCAGATCAATTGCAAAGCTCGGCGACCGAATCAACAGCAACCCGATCAGTTAATAACCAATTCATTCGACCTACCAACACATCAACACACCACGAATGACCTTGTACGGTTGTGCTCTATGAAATACTACGTCAAAAATAGCTTATTGAAAATATTTATGTGAAAATAAAACATAACTTTCACTGGCAAATCAGTGTAAACGACGAAAATTGACAAACACACTGACTCTTAAGTAAAGGTAGTTTAAGACTTGCTGCCCTACAGGCTGGTGGAACGCTGACATTTAGTAAAACAGAGCGGAGATCAATAAGAATAATGATTCCATCTACTAAACGATCCGCGTCACGATAATGGGATACTCGAACTTAGGGACGAATAAATAGGTATCACAGAATGCGTTTCTTGATTGTTGTCCGCGGAGTTTATATGCACTCTCGACTAACCGAACCCGAGGTTTTAGCTACCGTACGGCGGCAATGGCATTTGATACATGTGCCCCAAATGCCAGATATGTACAGAGCCGGTCGCTATTTCGGGAATGCGCAGTGCAAAAAACTTAACCAGTGAAATCCGTTTAAAAATTCCAGCAATCTATGACCGTACCTTCCGCATAGGCGATGGCCATTATATTCAACCTTCCCAAACCGCAGTCTATCAAAGCGACCCACCCCACCTACCAGAGCACAGCCCGGAGCAACGAAAAGAAAGCCCAGTTCTCTAAGTCTACCACTAAGATAAATGCTTAAACCAACTTCACAAGATACCGGGTCACTATCAGCAAAGGTCCATCCTCATCCACTGCCCATCCTTTAGGTAACCAGTAGGGGCGCTCCCATGTATAGACACCATTAAAACACGTCCGGCCGAAAAATCATTAGTATCTTGAATGGCTCTAGATTTATTGATTCCTTCTAACGGTCAGTCTGTTGTTTGCTCCCCGTTCAGTAAGCCGTACCAAAGGAGACTGCATTTTGTGACAACCCTTAGAGAAGTCCAAAGAGAATCGATGCAAGTATGAGTATGGGGTTACTAAGGAATTTTTCACCAGACCAGCCTAGACTACTTGTGGTAGGACAAGAAGCGCCAGAATTAAAATGATCGATGGTGACTGCTTCGTATCCTGACTAACCAGGACATGCTCACATTTGGTTAGAAGCAGGTTCAAAGCGCATTCATTCAGTCAGTGTGGTGTTTAATTACTTGAAGCGTCTCACCTCCGGGCACTCTCTACCTTGACGCTGCTTTGATCTGACTTTTGTTAGAAAATACTAGCAAAATTTTGTTCCTTCCTCGAGCATTGAAGATGCTGATCTAAGAGGCAATGCAGGTGGATTTGGTCGTGCGCTCCATATCCGGATTATATCAGGGTGATTCGGTAATCCACGCGACGTGATGGGATTGTGATGCAAAAACCTGCTGCATGAATCTGCTCCGTTGACCAGGTCACGTGCCTCACGTAGCACCAGGCCCGTGGGTTACACTGCAAATTGTTCACCAGAAGCCAGAATTGGCGACTGGCTTTTGTCACGGTTATGTCCTTTGTAAATTTGCACGGTGCGTTCAAAATTAGTTTCTTTTTTCCACCGTGCAAATTTGCGGGACCTCTTTCACTGTCCAATCTGTCTACAGAGTACACACGTGTCATTTGTTGAATTTTTTCACTCTAACAAAATTCTCTAACATAACTCTTTTATTCTGCACTCAGTTGCTATTTTGTACCTAGTCTCAATCATGACACCAATGAATACAGACCGCTCTCTGTAGCCTTTGGTGGATTACAACAGCTGTGGGCGAAATGGCTGTCCGTCAAACGTAGGGCGCTGTATGCTATGCCGCACCTGCAAGGTCTGGTGGGACCTTAAATGCAGGGGTTTACGGAATGACCAGATAAGCCAGCTAGCTAACACTCCTGACTAGTTTGTGTGCGCCATCTGCCTCTACATCAAGTTTGCAATGCATATCGCGACTAAGAGACCCATCAAGAACAAAACTTAATTCTGATTGCTGAATCAGAAAGATCAGCGATAGGGTTCCGCTCTAATCAGAATATTCGGCGCAAAACTGCATCTTCTTTCTGAAGCGCTGGAATATGCAAGCACAAAGAACGCAGCGACCGAGGCAAAAATTGATAAAGAGCTTTATTCGCTAACAGATTACTTCGCGCTACCCATCCCGGGTCCGCTAGTGGCAAGGAAGTTCATCCAACTCTCTGACGCAGCAATAAAGATGGTCACAGCCTCTCTAGTGGACTGGCGCGTTCGGGTAAGCACATTGATCACCTGTGGGTCATTCTCTAGAAAAATCACGCCGACGAAGCTGGCCCGGTCATCCCTTGGTAGTGCCCTCATAAAACCTGACCATGCGTTGCTTTACGCAGAATGGTTATTTAAGAGAAGCAAGCGAACACTTGGGCTTCTAGTCACTCTTCCATCTGCCATGCAGTTCTTGGAGCAGGCTGTCAGCGTTAAAAAATCTCATCCAAAGATTAGGCGTCTATCTGGAGATCTCCTTTTTGAGGCTCAGAATCTGAGCCACAGCAGTTCCAGGAGGCGAGGCGTGAAACAAGCTTCAGCTTGGCGCCAGTTTAGCCGACCCCAAACCTATTTTAGTTATAGCCGCTTGTGCTCCGGAAAGCACGCCGACGCAACCGGCCGCGTCTCTGGACAGCAGTTTCTACTCAACCACCACAGACCCCTCAACTATGATGCTCTCGTGAAAGCAAGCCTCAGTGAATGCGACACTAAAAAGTGCGTAGTCTATCACCGATTCTTCCCTTAACAGACGACAAACGTACTTCACACCCAGTTCACAATTTCGGAGCTGGACTAAGTCAGATGTGTGGGTACAAGCGGCGAGGCCCAACAAAATGTCATTCACACGCCCTGTCCTCTACATCGGGGAAACGCTGCGAGAACCGTACAACCGCTGAGAGTGTGAAACTGCAAATCCCAAACTCCACTCCGTCAAAAAAGGCATGCTTGCTTGTGGGCACATTCGTCGTCCAGGTCCCAGAGAAATAAAGCCACAAAACCTGAAAACAACGAACCGGAAGATCCCTCGTACACACAGTTAGCCGCGCTGATCACAGGTGGATCGTGTGCATACACAAACATGAAAGCAAGGCGACTGAAGCCAAACAAGCCGCGTGAGATTCGACAAATCGGAAAACTGTTGTCTGCTTCCAAGGTGCATTCCTGTGAGAAATCGAGCCTCATGGGAGCGCCAATAAAAGGATTACATCTTGGTGCTGCCAACCAGCCCTCAGGCCCTCACAGAGACACCCCTCCGATCAAACCAATAAGCCAATAAGCTCAAGAAACCAAATAGACGTAAGTTAGCCCCAGATCTTTGATCAACACCAAATCTGATCGTCCAAACGGCGGTATTGAAAGAGCTACAAGTAACAGTGGTCGAAACGTTCGCCCACGGAGAAAAACTTCAGCACCCAAAGTAAAGGGCCCGCGCAAGCCGGGTTTTCGCGGGGTAAAACATCTACAGATGTAAAACATCCCTCGAATCCACCAGGACAAGAAGCCTCAGGGGCCCCTTCGGAATCTTAAACGCAAACCCGACGTGCAACTATTATGTCTGCTAAACTTTATGGTCACAAAACTCTCGGTTCCTCATTTTCGGAGGCAGCGGAGACAGTGTTGAAGTGCTCGTCCACCAACTTTCCATTCTTTGCAACAAACTTTGCAATATTAAGCAGACGGTTTGCCCAAAACAACCGTCCAGTGTCGCATTCACAGAGACCTGGTTCACACTAGAGGTCTCCGATGTGGAGATCTCGATAGACGGCTACCCTGTTTTTCGAGCTAACTCAAGATGCGGGAGGGCTAGAAGGATTGCATTATATTTACATACACCGCTACCCACCCTAATTGTTCTCTCCGACACCACTGTTGAACATTTTTGCGATGCTCTGCGGATTCAACTTTTGCTGCGATGGTCCAATTTCTTTTCGGTCTGGTACACCGTTTCCTCTTGAGTCCTACTGAAATTGACCAGTTCACCATACGAACCAGTAAGCAACTTTCCTCAAGCTATCACTTCACTCATCTCTTGCTGGTAGGCGAATTCAACACTCCAAAGACTTCCCCGATTGAGCCCTAGTGCGTCGCATCAAGTGGACGTTTTGCGGCGGTGCAGACCAAAGTCGTTCAACAGAGGGCTTGGACTCAACACTTCGACGCACCCACCAGATAATGCGCAGAGCAACTGCCATCTCTTCTGGATTTGGTCATCATCAACGAAAGATACCTCGATGAGCAGGTGATATTTAACACTCCGCGAAACATAGCGACCACCGCGTGCTGACCTTCTACTTCATCTCCTGTTGGGCCGGAAATCCCAAACCGCAAACGTAAATTCGAAACTTCCGCCGTGCAGACTTCTCAGGAGTGCGCCTCTTCGTTGATCAAGTTTAACTGGGACCAGCTTCAGTGGAGGACTTATATGGGACCACTGGCCCGAAAGTTCATGAGTCTGGCGCCATGTACCTCCACGAAAAACAGCCTGTGATCGAATGAGCCGCAAGCTATCCAAAAGGATTCGGCATCTTCAAAGAGGTCTCGACGGTGTTTCAAAAAGTTGACAGCAGCATGAGCTGACATTTCGTAAAATGCGGAACCGCTGTAAATCAGAAATCCGCCAATGGGGTATACAAAAACAGACCGCCGTTCTGGACCTCGCCAGGAAAAACAGGATTGTGGTTTTTAAATACAGGAGGCATCCTTGCATAAACAAGCCCTTCTCGCTCTCCTTAAGAGACGGGAACGATGAACCGACGAGTGGCCCAGTAGTGGAGCCTGAGGTCAACAGAGAACACTATGAAGGTCTATATTCGGCTCCAACCCATCCATCACATCAAACCTTGTCAGGGCGTGATGACTAACGGCTTCCAACCGGCTCGGTCTTCACAGAGGAGGACTCTCGTCAAGACTTGCACAAGATCAACCCATTCTGCACGTTGAGGCTCATCAAAGTCATGGAGGAAACGTCGTCTACACTGGAAAATCATTTTCCTCTATACAAAACTGGAAAATCATCTCTATCTGGTGTTCAGTCGCTTGATGAAGGCTGTCCCCTGCTTTGAGGGAAGCAAAGTTTACGCTAAATCGCGAAACTAATGACCGGCCACAGCTTGGAAGCTACAGGCCTCTGTGCCTCACTATCGTGCCGTGCAAGGTGGTGGAATGCATCTTGTAGCGAGCCATCCTAGATTATCATGCTTTCAACAGCTTGATAGCTCCAGCTCAGCACGGATTTTTTTCAAACCGTTCTTGCGTGAAAAACATGCTCGTCTTTATGGACAGCCTAACCAACCCAACGATGAAGGACTCATATCGGATGCCATATCTCTTGACTTATCAAAGGCATTTGGTCGAATCCCACACGTCCTGCTGCTCCACAAACTCGAGTCTTACGGGATTCAAAGAAAAATTCTACACTGGATCAAGGCGCTCATATCAGACAGATCATTCTGAGTGGAAGTAGGTTCGACCTACTCTTCTCCGGCTCCAGTCTCCATTGAAGTTCTTCAAGGCTGCGCTTTTGGACCAATGTTGGTTCCAAAATACGCCAACTACCTTCCGGATATTCTTGCAAGTTCATGTATGCCTTTCGCGGACGACTTAAAATCCTAAACTTGTGATGCCAGTGCATTCCAAATGGATATAGACTTTGCAAAGCATTGGTCGTTGGACTGGCCACTTCTTCTGAATGACGTAAAGTGCGTCCGTATGTCATTTGGAGAAGACTCATGGAATGCCTTTGTCAAGCATAGTGAGAAAGGATCAGAAGACGCTATGAGGATGGACGCCAAAAGGGCTCAGTTATTTGCGTTTCTCCAAGCGTGTCCCTCTCATTGCACCACAAGAAATCGGCCTAGAAGGCATCCGCCGCTTTATGAATTATTCGGCGCAACTTCTCCCGTATTACTCGAATGGACTTCCACACACTTTATGGGGCCTGTCAGACCGGTTCTCGAATATGCCAACCAATTAGCCTACTCGGCAAGCACGAAAGACGTAACCTTCATTAAGCTATCAAGCAAGCCGCTAGGTAGAAAACGCCTCTCACGGTGCTTGGCCTCTTTCCTTTGGAATATCATCACCTCCGAGAGAACTTGATTCTTACTTAAGCCCCATTTGAACAAGGTTTGACTAACAATGTTTTCACCGTTGGCCCAGCAAACACAGGGCGGAGACATGGTAAGAAGATTTTCAATAGGCATTTTTTCTCATTTCTGGTGGTAGCTGCGTGCAATAACCTTCCTCCGACGGTTGTCCACGCTCCTTCTAGAACCTATTTGAAGCACCATTAGACACATTTATGCGAGTCCCCACGCTGGCGAGCGTACCGCTACGCGCCTGAGAACATAAAGAGCAGTGCTACACACTTTTTGCACCTGTGAAATTCAGGTGAACGACAGACGTTGAACGACAAAAACAAACAGACCCGGGAAACTTGGGTAAAAGCCTTCATACTGTGGATCAATTCGTGAATCCATGAAATGCCTATTTGTGCACCCAATATTCTGGGCAGCGCTACAGCATTCCGCCTAACAACGTGACCTTAAACTGAAAAGTGTACCCTGCAGATACAACGTCATCATGAGTCACAATGGAGGACTGACATCATCAAGGCTTCATTATTGGACTTCACGAGCTGAGTAGCCGCTTTATTAGTATGGTCTAAAAGATCCCTTGTTTGGCTGAAACAGTATGGATGCAAAAATTGTTCCGGAGTGATGGGTGTATTGCCGACATTCACACTTGTTGGGATACGAAAGTTATCGATCGGTTGCTCAAAAGTTGGCGTCTGTCAACTTAAACAAAATCCAGGGAATCTGTGCCTGCGTAGTTGGCAAGCAATCGTAACTGAGGCTGAAACCACTGAACGTCATGGAGCAGTTTTAATTTCCTTATCGGATAGAATGTTTCATTCGACATGAAGGGTGCAAGTATCGACCTCTTTATCACGTTATAGGTTATTCTGTGGCCCGGAAAAGTATAAACTTTATCAAGTTGCAGGACGACTAACAGAACAATTACGCATAATGAGATAAATTTTGTTAAACCAATGGGCACCTCCCTAAATACGGTAGCCGAAGAAACTGATTACACTTTTGTCAGCTCATTGTTTACGTGGGCTGCCGAAGTTACCTCCGTAATGTTTACATTTCCGGATTCGTGGATTACAACTTTGGTGCATGGGTGGTGTAGTAGTAAGTTCCATTCTCAAGAACATCTACATATGCTGGCGTTCCCTGGGGTCCTTACAGAAACCGGCCGTCATTACGATGTTACTTCACACGATATCCCATGATCTGGGTCCATGAATATCCAGTCATTTTAACATAAACTTTGAAACATAGAATTCGGTTGCGGGTTTCCGAAGTGCCAGCTCCCGACTGTGTTCGGTTTGATTCAGCAGCTGGTTCCGAATACCCGCAACGCGTGGCGATCGCCAACCGGCTAGGAAGCGGACATTTGGGTTATTACTTGGTTGCGGTACCGGCCTTGAAACGCGCACCTTATATGAAGACCACATGATCACCCACAACACAGGCGTTCTGGTAGTTTAACTGGTCGATTGCGAACGCTGAATTATCGATGTTACTCACTAATTAGGACAAAGCTTTCTGGTATTCGCAAGTGCGAAATCACGCTGGAGTTACAGGATTAGAAAATTTGTGAAGTAACCTTTATCAGTCATCTTCGATCTCCGATTTTCTATCCTTCATCAAATAGAGCAAAGTTGACTTAAACTATGCACTCATCCTTCCAAGGTTCCTTCAGATTCAACGTCAAATGCGCACTAAGTAGTCAAGTCGGCAACAGCATCTACCGGAGGAAACGGAGGCTCCGTCATATTCACCGCCAGACTACGCATCAGGGACTCATTGGGCCCAATCGGAGCATAGTCGAATGTATATCT
This sequence comes from Opisthorchis viverrini, assembly GCF_000715545.1. Classification (NCBI taxonomy): domain Eukaryota; kingdom Metazoa; phylum Platyhelminthes; class Trematoda; order Opisthorchiida; family Opisthorchiidae; genus Opisthorchis; species Opisthorchis viverrini. Next base: position 1,123,307 of record NW_008751710.1, read on the forward strand.
GTTAAATTTATGAAATTCTATGTGTCGCCCTTTTAAGTTGAGTTCGGACTGTCGTCATTTTTCGTACAGTGATCGACACTGCAGCTCTTGTCACTCCATAATTTGTTGTTACACACACCGTAGTACATCCAAAGGTAAAGCCTTTATTAGAATCAAAGCGAAGTTTTTCCGAATGTATTTATGTGGCTGGTGTGAGTGGAGAAACGCCCAGCTGAAACTGCCCGGTTCTTATTGGCTTAAATTCTGACCAATCAGAACATGACTCCGTCGCGTTAGGCTCGCGGCGGATTTACCCAACCAGGTTGAGGTTCGCTAACTGGGAGCGGCGCGCCCACAGATCAGACTCTAGAACAAGTTAGGAAAGCAATTAAAGGTAAGCAGTAGAAATGTATCTGAAGTAATTCCTACTTAAATTTTTAGTCGGCTAAACTATAGCAATCACCGTGCCCCGCATCTTCACATAGAGGTCTACTAGAAGCAGACCCGGAGAAAAGTTGTAATCTTGGCGTGATGGTCAGGTTCGAACGCTACGATTATCCCACAGGTCCGCCGACTGAAAGTTCGACGTGGCGCAAGGATGACAAAATAGCCAGTTGGAACCATCCCAAAGCAACTGTATTGTGAGACGGTCCAGAGACAGATTCATGCCTTCCTCTACAATTGGAGTGTTTTTCACGGATTGATACACAGGATCGAGGCTTTTGCCCAAGTTTCCCGGGTCGGTTTTGTTCTTGTCGGTCAGTGGCTGTCGTTCACGTGAAAGGCACAAGTAAAAAAAGGGTGTAGCACTGCTCTTTATGTTCTCAGCGCGGGGCAGTATGCTAGACGACCGATATGTCCAGATTAGTGGAAGCATCGGAACTACTTTGCCCCGGAGAAAAATGAATTAGGCGAGTTCGGCCGCGGAAACCGGATACCAACCGCCAAACGGTTGACCGTGACCGACGGCTAATTATTGAATAAGGCTTAGAATACAACGACAAAACAAGATGCGGCTCCAAACACGCCTGTTGTGCGCAGGGGCGAGACACCTATGCTCTCAGGCCGGGCAGACCCCGTGCAGCCGAATGGCTTAGACTGTTGAGCCGGACGAGGGAAATTATCCCCGAACCGAGGTAAATCCTCGTCATCTCTCTGTCCTTTGGGTCAAAGTTTTCCAGCCAAGAGCTCCATGTGGTGTGCCTCAACTGAACCCTCTGCCTTAGGTTGGAAGTATTTTATGACCGCGCGGTTCAGTGATGACCCTCACCAGTTCTTTCTTATCCTACAAGCAGAGGTCCCCTGATCTTGTGATCGTCAGTTGTCTTACTAATGCTCCTTAACCAGTCCGCTGCAGATAGGCATTAAACAATAAACTGATAAATCCAGGATATCATTCCCCTCTAGGAGCTTTCACTCTCAAACTGGGAAACGCGCAGTTTCCTTTCAGGCCATTCACTTTTCAAGTCCCCATGTGCTGTGTCTCTGAAGTGCGCATACGAGGCGCAAACTTATTCATGAGTTTTAAAGCGCGTGCGGCGAACTTTTCTGTTTTTTTTTCTACATTTTGCTGTCCATTTGTATGTTAGTCTGTCAGCGGTGACATTGGGAGATATGTGGCCTGGGGTTCGCACTCATCCTCAGGGCTGAACGCGCTTTGCTCAATTGGATTCCCGCGGACAATCATCTTTGCGCCGTTCGGTATTCCAGCTCAATCATTTCAAGTGTCACTCAAAACAACAACCTGCAGTCGTTTGTAATATCACCTTATGTTCCAGTAGACTGAAGTTCTGACACTGAGCAAGGTTTCTGCTGACCTATATTTGAACGGACTTGCCAAACAAAAAGCACTGGGATTGCCATCCTTGTGTGTACAATGAATGTCCAAGTTGGTCGTGTGAGCTACTTGGAATCACACCTAGGCGATCGATGTTCAGTCGGTAGTCGCTCCACAGATAACGGAGAGTGACTACTTCGGTTGCATGCTAGCCATCAACTATTTTTGGTCAGCACGAATTTCTGCACCATGTAGTCTGGCGACCACCAGGTTCAACTCAACCGCGCACCCCATAGGACCATGTGCCCATGAACCACCGGTTGAGGGTTATAGTTCAAGACTGCTGTTCCTTCTGGGACATGCCTTGATTCCGATCACACCATGGTGTGTGCACATCTAACAGTTTGCTTTTCTTAGGACTTTCTCAGGCTAGCACCCAGTATGTCAATTCATTATCTTCGGAGCGCTACCACAGCTCAGCAGTGCCGACATTATCTAGATCAAGTAGTCTGTAATGAATCCGCACATTACTGGTAATGAAAAAAATGTAAAAAGAGCTGTATTGGTGATGTCCATACCCTTCTGTCCTTTTTTTATGATCAAACGACACTGGATACTGTCGAGGTCGCTGGTTCTGATTGGTGCCAGAAAACCGTTACCAATAGGTAAAGATTACGATTGCACGCAAGTATCTGAAACGTTAAGCAGTGAAGTCTGAGGAACGACAGGGCGAATAAAAGCTCTGACTATGTGGAAGTCTGCTGCTACCGGAAACAGCCATGTCTTCTATTACATAATTTGATTGGCGGGCCAAAATATGACAGCTCGCTAGAGTGGACATTGAAATATGCGGTCCACTCATACACTGATTCATTCACACGAGTGCTGACTAGAGAGGTGGCTGGCCGTTATGAGGAGCAGTTTGGATGGTCTACTACCCCTGGATGTAGTACGTAGAGATGAGTGTATTATCAGCATCAGTTGCCCGCCAGAATACAACCAGTGATCTTTCGACTAGTCATTTTGCTGGAAAGTTCCAATGCCACTCGAAGGAAGAACGAAGGCTGAGGTAGTGCCAGGTTCCCCAAGCCTATGCAGGAACAGCCGAGGTGCCGATGTCAGTTTCGAAACACGGACCTTCCGATCGATAGGCTTTCGTTTTGACCAGTGAGCTATCCTGAGCCAGGATAAGGAATAGGTTTCGAAGTGCTCTTTCTAAGGCGCGAGAGGACCGGAAGATTTGTATCCACTTTTCTCCAAAGAATGCAGAGACTCTGTAATTACCCACCTGGAAGCTTATTGGCTATATATGGAGGCGAGATGGACCAAGTGGTTAGGGCGCGAATTTACTGACCGGAAGGTCGGTGGTTTGAACCCGACCTCTGCCTCTCGACTTCCCCTGTCTAGGCTTGGGTGACCTGGCACTATCCTAGCCTTCGTGCCTCCTTCGTGTGGCATGGCAGCTTAGGCACCGAAGGGTGCTACAGCTGAACGATATATGGAGAAAGACAGGGGGACATTTAAGCAATCGTCCTTTTCAAAAAAGGTATGCAAACACTGGAAAATATTCTGGCATTAGCCCAGTAGTTGTCATCGAAGGTGCCCTCTGGTCCCAACCTTAGAAGGTTGACTGACCATGGGGAGAGGGAGAGAGAACATCCGCGTAAACTAGACTGGGTTTTGTCCTGAAAGAGGATGCACAGATCACATGTTCACTCCTACAGATTTTGGGACGCAACATTGCCTTCCTCGATGCTTTGTACACCGACTCCAGTGGACGTGTGGAAGGTTGCGGTGATCCCCAAGCGTTTCGTGATCTCCATACTCCTCTGCCAAGTTTGGCCACCAACCTGCTTACGCCACCGTGAGTTGGGCATGAAAAACTTCACTCTCCTCGGCAAACGATGGTTCGGCCGTTAGGCAGGAATCCACACGGATCCCGCTATACCACACGTCTTTAGGGGCTGCTACGGCCGATGAGCCTGGCCCGCTCGAGGTTGGCCCAGAATTTGGGACGCTTGCCGGTCCGGCATTAAGGCGAGATCTGATTAGGCTCCGTCTTGGGACCACTCCTGTTTCTGATCTACGTCAACGACCTCCCAGACGTTCTTGCGAGTCC
>NW_008751710.1:1128077-1139565 GCF_000715545.1 Opisthorchis viverrini
CCCAACAGCCAATCATGACCCAGTATTGGCCAAATGCCGGTTGCCAACGGCGCATCCAGAACGCGTCAGAAATTCCAGAAAGTTATAACCGCTTACGCTATATATACGAAGCGCTGTCAACTGTTCTTGACTTCGTTTTGGGCGTTAATTGACCTTGTGCACCTTTGGTGGTTGTTTTGAACGCTAGCTTGGGAGGCTCAGACCGAGAACTAAGCTGAGGAAAATACCGTTACTACATCGGCATACACAACAAATGTCCCAACCAACGCAGCTTCTGGTGCTAGACACATCATTCAGTGGAAGTACCCATTGCACAACCGAAAACGCGCCTTCTACTTGCCTTATTACGGATTCGCCGACACCAACCCACTTGAGCTATGGTTCTGAGACAACGATTGTCGAGCACCAGAAGACGTCTCACTTCCATTACTCGAAGAGGCCAAGTCGCACAGCCATACAACAAAACAGCCCGTACTGTAGCTCGATGTACACGTCCCTTGAGATTCAGGGATAAACCACTCTGACACCATAGGTGTCTCAAATTGGCAAACGCGACCCGGGCCTTGCACATCCACGCATTGACCTCATCTGTCACACTACAATCAGAACTAATAAAACTTCCAAGATACGCAAAACGCTCCACAACTTCCGTACCTCTCCTTGGATTTTAGGAGGCACGTTAAGCGACTGCACGTCCACGAGCATGACCTTACGCTTTTTTTTGAGTGCATACCAAAGAACGGGATGAATTTGGTCAGTTCATCCAAGAACCCTTGTGCTTTCTCCTCTTTAAAGATGAGAACGGTGTCCGCATACTCTAAATCGACAAGGTTTTCTCCACAGGCTTTTTGAACATCAGGGTTTTGGAGACCTTCCAGCGTTCGTCTCATTATCTCATCGATTACGAAGTTGAAAAGGAATGGGGGAAGTGGGCATCCCTGACGGACAATATTAAATAATCTTAATATTCCTGTCTCACTGTTTTATGTGCCCCATGCTTGCAAAATGTGGAGTGTAGTAGAGTGTGTTTGGATAAAATCAAACCTGAATCTATCGGAGGCTACTTGTGTAACTACACCAGTTCCCGTGGTCTAACTGAAGATGATATTCCCATCCAGATCCGGAAGGACAGAGACCCCTCTGTTACTAGTGATGACTGCATTCATTGTGTATTGATTTTGCAAGCAAATCCGCGTCATTCGGCGATGATATCCTCAAGCAACTTGAAATCAATCTTTAAAGCTTGATGCTCAATCTGTCTGGTTGCCTTCAATGTTCGCACTCTGAAGCAAGCAGGACAATAAACTGCTCTTCTCTCACGTACGGCAGCTAAGCATCTGTGTTGAACGCTGATACTATTCTGTCGATAATGATAATAATGAGTCAAGATGCTGATGTTGGATTTGAAACACGGACCTACTTCATGAAAACATTCATCTGGATTGAGCTCAAAATGGCTTTGTGGTTAAGGCTTGACCGGACCGTGCTTGGCTCGGCTCCAACCACGGCATCTCGAATGCTCCTGTCTAGGCTTGGGTAACCTGACGTTATCAGTACATCATCACCATCATCATGATCATGATCACCACGCTCCGTTTAAAAGGTGGAAGTCATAGCCCCTCGAAGATTATTTGCCAATTACAATGTTTCTCGTGGCCCCAGAGGTCAATGGAAGCATAGTACCGACCACCTGAGTCTGTTCTCAGTAGGCTCCAACTTAGCAACAAACAGCATGGATTCTATAAGGAAACACCATGCATAGTTGGCTTCTTATGTGTAGCAACTGATTGATGTACAATGCCGAAATTCACTATCTCTGTCAATACCATAAATTAGGCAAGGTCAGCCACAATATTCTACGTACAAAACTTCCTTCCTAGACGTCAACTGTCCATCCATTGCACATTGGTTCTACAGCTACGTGGTTGAACAGAATTTCGTCAGTATTGACCAAAGGTCCATATTGCAGCCTAGACTCCTTAACATTTGTATCAACGCTGTATCAAATTACCCAACTCCACCTGTGCTAACGGTCTAATATGTATATGTTTATATGTATATCCTTGCATATTTACCATGAATACGGTACCCGTAACACTTTAAGGTGGTTCGGTCCACGGCTATCTAAGAGGATAAAAAAAGCCCGGCGATGTACGTCACCCTCGATCTTGACCCAACCTACGACGCCAGTGATCGCCAATGTATGTGGCGGATTCCGACTTTTCGGAAGAAATCTGGACGTCACGGGAGCCAACAGCTTCTAAGCCATCTACACCAGCTTCATTAGCCTTCATTAGGGAAGTAATAACAAAGCCAGCCACCCTTTGTTTAAAAAAGGCAGTAACTCGATCAGGATCGATCACACGGTTAGGTTTGCTCGCCTTGGAACTAGAATACCATGAAGTAAGAGGCGGCTGTCAACCACAAAGTCCTCGACTCCTTTGTCCCTCTTCAACTATATGCTCACGATTCGCACGGACACATTTAAGAGGGAATCTTCCAACTCTCTTCGAACCATTCACTCAACTCGAATGTTGCGAAAAGTTACCGGTTACAATGACATTCCTTACCAGCCGAATTAGTCCAGATGGAGCATGCCAACGCGTTTTAACACCGACCAGATCCGTTTTCCTAACATTGCCTCTCATGGAATGGCTATTCGTGAAAAAACCTTACTCCATCAGAAATTCCTATGCTTCCGGACGTAACACCCGCCGGCGTACTGGCTTCATCTTCATCATTTATCCACTCACCTATTTCCTCCCCTATTTTCGGGTACACTCTCTTGAACTTGCAGAACGACAAGATCGAAAGTGACAAAAAAGAATGTAAAGATGAGAATGAATGATAGTGGGTTGGAACATCAAACAACACATTGGAGGAAAGAAACCTTAAGGGAACCTTTTCACCGTTCATTCATCCTCATGCGCTCCAGTTACTGCCTGGTACAGTATCTGTCGGCCTGCCTTATTGTCCAACGCTATAAGACCATACCCCTGAGACAATGGACCATCATGAAGCACTTCGTTTTACTTGATCTAATTGAGATTCGTAAAGACCATGAGACCTGCGTTCATCTGCTTACTCAAAGTACTATCCTGCTAATCTATCGTATCGCGTTTTGTTAGCAAGTGATGTCAACAGCTGGCTGATATTTTCTCATTTGTCTATCGCGAGTTAACCTACTCCCGGTTCTGACCGCTGGGTTGTCAAAATACCCGTCCAATGCTTTTCTGTTTATTAAATTCGCAAAAGGTGAGGATATTGTGACGCTCATGGTGTAAGTTATATTCGAGGTTTCATGAATGGAGCTTGAATGGTGTAGTTGTATCCCACAGGAGTAGTCTGTCCCGACTGCTCAGTGGTCGGACGTGTGCAAATGGAGGATTGAACATAGTCAACCACTAGATGGAAAGTTGAGCAACTCCTTCAAGAGATGATACTCAGGGAGATGAACCCAAAGCTAGGCCTTAGTGGGTTTTAGAAATAAGATTTAGATGCTAAACATCCGGGTTTCTGGTTCCCAGGTCAAGTTGTCATCTGATTTGTAGCAATGCCTTTACAATTGTACAGTTCGAATGACATGAGCAAAAGACAGCGTTCGAAATAGACAAGGACTGGTCTTTGTAGAACACAGACTCTGGTAAAAACAACTAAGTACGGCGTAAAACGTCATGTTTGGACAAGAAAAGTGAGGGTGAAATACAAAGGTTGGGAGCGATTTTTGGTGATCACGAAGGAGTCCTTTGAAAGCAATGATGAATCTGCCAGGGATTCCTGTAGGTTTGATGGGTTTTGTGGTAGGGGGATAAAAAAGCTCACGTTTAATTTTTCAACAATGGTGATGATGGAAACAATATTGAAAACGATAGTACGAATGGGAAGGTTGTACTTGCTGCCGGTAGATTTCGATTCGTCCCCGTAACCGTAGTCCATAACCATAGGCAGACTCCGATCCATTGGGAAGTTAAAATAGTTCCACAGACTATAGTACCTTGATGACATCGTCTCAAGTGTTAGCAGTACCCATGAAACCCAAGCTGTATCTCATCCTGTGTCAGCTAAATTCGAAGTGCATTAGGAATGTTGGTCTTCTAGAAATACATGATTTGTAGTGGCTAGATCCTGTTCTCACGTCATGTGGTGACGAACTGGAAGTGGTCAGCATCCCTTTCTTTACGTAACTGCTAGTGGATGTATTGGGGAAATTCTTTCTGCATCACCACCACTCACCAATCCAGAACACGTGACGGGGACGTGATATTCGTCTGCCGTTGATTGGTTGAGCTCACTGCTTTGTTATGTTTGTCTTCTTGGTTATCTGGAACGAAACATGCCTTCTTTGCTTCGGCTGATTGAGTTTTGAAAATCCACACTACGTACCAGTTCACTTTTCTGACAGAAACAACGAGATGATGATGCAGAGGCACCAATGGGTGGTGCACCATGATGGAGATCGTTTTCGCCGCATCACTTGTGATTGCTTATTTGTCCTATACACGCTTTAAAGTGCCATGTTATGCATTGTTTCACAAAGCACTTCAGCGTTGAACGCAACAGCTGGGTATGGGAAGTAATCAGACGCATCATTGACATCCGATCAGGAATCATCCATTCAACTGATTGCTAGTTTCGGCGTCCTCCCTTAACATGATCCTGGTTACCTTGAATCAATCCATGCATCCACCAAACTGTGTGTTATCTATTCACTTTAGTCAATATCGGCTTTCCTTCTCCTTTTGAAGGGGTCGTTCAATCTTTACATAGACCACTTGTGTTTCTCTGTTTGTTCCTCTTCCCCTGTTTTCTACTTGAGTATCTCCCTGGATGTCACCCGTTTTCACTTATGCGTAATATGGGCGTCCGCCACACCCGCATATTCTAAGAATTAATGGGGATCGATAACCGTGTAATAGTCTGCTGGGTGATTTACTTATGTATTCTATTTTTTTCAGGTATTTCGATAGTGGATTCTTGCTGCAGCATGCCAGAGCTGCCGGATTCCGACCCGTTTGAGGAGTTACTACTGGCCACCGATTTTCTATCCGATGCCGATCTTACTCGACTAGAAGAAAAACTTGGGCTAGCGGGTGGTGGTTCCTGGTGGCTGGATCCTACTCAGCCTCCTGTTGAGCTGGATCCCTCAGGGAACGTGGATCAGGGGGCCATTGTCGATGTGGAGGCACAGACTCATGCCTGGCTGCGCGCCTCTTTTGACAATAATCCGGATTTTCGTGAGCACAACTACCACTTGCTCAGTCGGCTTACGGAACTGGCTCGATTGAAAGGTCTGGTCGAGGAAGTTGCTTTGAAACAACATCAAGGCGATGTAGCTTCGGCTGATCGTGCGGATAACAGCCTTTTCCACTCGACTTTGTCGCTTGCTGTTCTTGGTGAATTGGATGGTCTCAACTCCTGGCAGTCTGGTGGATATCCTCCCATCGACCAGCCTTTCGATGTTCATCACAGTGTGGAAGGTCCACTTGGGTTGCGCAAAAATTACGGAACATATGAACGACGTTCTAGACCATCTCAGGGGAAAAGACCTCCGCTCCCACAGGCGTTTGTCGGGATGATGAACGAAGGTTCCCTTGGTATATCGGTGGATTCGGATACCACGCGGCCATTGCATCCCAGGAACACATTCAATGGTGTCCCATCGACTATCAACCCAACCATTTCGCCAAAACCGAAAAAATCAAATCTTCCACCGTCCCCACACTACAATCAGCTCGCCCCAACTGCACTTGGTTATACCAAACGTCCTCCGTCGCGTAATTCCAACCGTACTCGTCACTTCCTCGCACCACCAGATGCAACAAGCAGTCCCGACGGTGCGGCTACTGGGCAACAACCCTCGGGGCTATTGAACCGAACATACTCGAAGGAAGCCTTAGATCTCTTAAAGGAGCAGGATTTTATGCCGGCTCGTCGTAGTGTGGGCTCAGTAAATAGTTCGTTGCTGAAACATTTCATTTCTCGTAACGGTTCTGGCCCGTTGTCTGACGCCGATAGTGATGTCGATGTTTCACGAAGCATGGAGAATTGCGGATTGGGTGTGCTGTCCCAATCTCTCACGGATGCACAGTTCGGAAACCTTCGTGGTTCTCAAATCAACCCCAACGCATCCTACTCTAGTATGCGCAGTACCGATGTGATAGAACTGGCACGTATGCAAGAATTCAAGCTACGACAACACAGCGGAAGTCGAGGCAAGTTAAATGGTTCAAACTCTTCGCTTACTGGATCGCTACTTGGCGATGATAATTTGCTCCGACCAGATGCATCGACAAATCGTTCCCAAAGTAGCTTTAGTTTGTCCGAATTCGATCCAGTTCGTAGTAGCTGTGACACAGGACTTCTTCGACACATAAATCCTCAGTCAGGAACCACCGTCGTAGATCCGTCTCGGTCTCTTGATCTCACTGACCGACCACTTGGACCAGCACTCCGTAATCACAACAATTCAGCTCTAGACGTTGGGGAAACATGCCGTCGTCCGGAAGCACTTCAGCTTCAGACCGGTACGCGAATCAATGTGGAATTGCGTCAGATTCCTGAGGTACCAACACCGAATGTCGCTGCTGCTAATCCAGACACTTTGTCACGTGGGGCTATTCCAGAGCCTTCAACAGTGACCCACAAAACGAAAGAACCTGGCATATTCTTCCCCGACAATGTTGATGAAATCGTGCAACGCGAAAAAACCAATAGTCCTGTACCGCGACTAGATTCCCAGACTTCCTTCGAACAACTAGAAGCCCGCGTGTCACAAGAAACATTTCTGTTGGATCAGCGATCTTCGGCAGATGGTGACTTGCAACTGACCGATTCACTCACCTCTGTTGAAGGCTTAATTAGTACAAACGCATCTGAACCGGCTAAGGCATTGTCAAACTCATCTTCATCTCTCCAACTCAGTTCAAAAGCATCTTCCAAGGAATCATTGGTTCCATCGCGGCCGCCTAGTGGACTCCGACCACCTTCCAGATTACCAGCACCAGTCCGCCGACTTCCAACACCTTCATTGAACCCTCCAACTATTAGTTCACATCCTCGTCCTTCCATAACCGCCGCTCTCTCAGGTCGGAACGGGCCCCAGTCTAGGCAACCTATGTCCCAAATTCAACCACAAAATTCGGTTGTGCGGATTACTTCGTCTGGTGCGAATAAGCGATCTGATACACAACATGTGGCCGGCAAACCTGCCACGGTCAATCAGCTGCCTTCTCGATCTAGTATTCGGCCACCTTCTCAACCTACTTCAGGGACTCGTCCCCAAGTTTCAAGATCCGATGCTTCTCCGGTAAGATCAACTAGTAGACGTTTCGGACAGCATTCCAACCAGCAGGGTGCACGTCGTGGATAAGGCAAACTCCTCTACCAACCCCATAATTCCGGTTACTTCATAATTTGGCTGTGTTTTGTTTGCCACCTTCACGTCTTTCACTGACCGTAAATGACATTCCGCAAATCCAAAGTTTTTTTTTCGAATCTCCGTTGGTTTATCGATGAGTTTTAGACGAACAGATATGCATTCCAAGGCTTCCACGATATGATCAACAAATTTGCTCAACCAGCAATGTTGCTGGACTTCGCTGCCTTCCTTCTTGTCCTATTCCATCGTATATACTCTTCGTAGTGGTCAATACGCTTTCTCTAATGTCACTTGCCTTTCGAAACGCTTCCAGTCCGTCCAGTTATTGCACTAACGGACAAAATACGATTCCCTATCTTCGACTGGTCCGTTTTGGATCAGCTGTTTGTAGTAACCTTTGGATAACATCTTCGATTCCATTTCATTTTGTAACTCAATTTGATTTTTCCTAAGTCCAGTCTGGGGTCAGGTCGTCCGAGTAATTTTGATCGGTCCCGATCGATAATTGCCTATTGGCTCGTAGGCAGTGGTTGACATTGTTGAGATGAATCCAACTTGCGGGAGTAGGATCACCGAGTCCATGAAGCCCACCAGAGAAAGATAGCTTGATTGAGTCCGTAAAGATGAGGATAACTCAGTGCTTAAGGCGCAACCTCACTAGCCGGAAGTTCTGTGGTTCGGAACTGACCTCACCGTCTCAGTTGCTCTTGTCTAGGTTTGGTCAAATTGGCAATGAACCCCGTTTGCGGGAGGAGGATCACCGAGTCCATGGATTCACTAGAGAAAGAGAGCTTCATTGAGTCCGTGAAGATGGGGATAACTCAGTGCTTAGGGCACAACCTCACTAGCCGGAAAGGTTCGGAACTGACCTCACCGTCTCAATTGCTCTTGTCTAGGTTTGGTCAAATTGGCAGTATCCAAGTACTCGTTTCTTCTTTGGATAGCCAGATGCGAAAGGGGTGTTACAGCTGAACGACTTCCAAAGCAGTTTAACCGGTGGATCTCGACAGTGGAACTGCTGTGAAGTTATTCTTCCCCCCCAGGCCTAGATTAGTTAGTGGCAGATAGACTAACCGAGAAGCGCGGCAGGTTCCTGAGTTTGAGGAGAGACTATCATAGTAAATCAGATCGGATAGATGGTCGTTGGTTTGTTCGGATGCAAACATTTCATTGTAAATCAAGTTGACATCTGTGCTTTATTCTGTAAAGTATAGCTTTTTTTGCTGGCATGTGAGTGCATCGACAGCGATTGAACACTGCATGATGCATGGGTGACGACTGGACTATCCCAATTTTCCACTTGAATGTCCCCAACTAATTCATGTCTTGACTAGTGGTACTGACAAGGCGACTTCTAGGTCTTCGAGTACGCACAACAATTTATTGTTATAGTAAATCAAACGTCCAATGAAGTAATACGATGCGCTGCCACTTGTTTCGTTTGGTAACACCTCCAAATGACCTCGAACGCTGAGCGAATTCAGCGGGGTATTCTGTCGCATTAGTCGATGAAATAATTTGACGGTTTTACATCATCATCATCATGAGAAAATGTTTCAAGCAAATATCAGTTGTTTTGGGACTAATATCGCTTCTACCCGTTTGCGTTTCACCGCACCTGAAATTGAATCAGTAAGTGTACTGTATAGAATAGACGCTTTCCGGTCTTTTGACACGATTTGTATAGCCAAAACACCAAGTATTGTTTTGCTGTAGAAAAAACGCGTACTTTCCGTACAGTGGTTGTAGCTGTCAGTGATTTGAGAAAGCGGGGCAGAATGCTGCCCGTTGGAGTCGGTAACTGATATCATTGTGTCAGTGGACTTTTCATTGTAGAGATCGGGAAAGAAGCTATGCATTGAACGTAACGGCACTGAGGGTCCGACTGGGCCTTATTCAACAATGTCCCCAACAATTGATTTGCCCCGTCTCGGGGTCCTCATCCAAGGAGACGGTAATCATAAGAGCTGTTAGGTTTGCTAATAGCGAGATGGCTAATAGGCGAGATGACTCAAGTGGTTAGAGCGCGAATTTACTGACCGGAAGGTCCGTGGTTCGGACCCGACCTCCGCCACTCGACTTCCCCTGTCTAGGCTTGGGCAACTTGACAGTATCCCAGCCCTCGTGCTTCCTTCGGGTGGCATGGCAGCTAGGCACCGAAAGGGCGATACAGCTGAACTAGGTTTGCTAATAGTGGCTTTCGCTGCCATATGCTGCCTAGTGAATCCTTCAGGTCTGGAACAAGATTTTTTTATTTAGGGAGCCTGTGCTTCTTTTGGACGCTCGAACAGAAAATAGTCGATGAATTTAGGCACTGCATAACCGTGCAGTGTATGAATCGAGATTGAACAGAAAATAGTCGGTGAATTTAGGCACTATATGCATAACCGTGCAGTGTATGAATCGAGATACGTCGAGCGCTTATTCCCCAGACTGGCTGCTAACTCCTCCCTCAGACAGGGATTTCATTTTTGTTTCCAAAGGACGCCCCCTAATAAGGACCCCCGTTGGAAAGAGTTTAGGTGGACAGGTCCATATTCCGCGGAAGCTTTTCAGTCCGTAACATCCGACTAACCTATGAGCCATTTTCCAGGAAACTGCCTGTCCGTCCATGCGGTATATTTTTCCGTTTATTGTTGCAAATACGATGCTTACAGAAGCGAATGGTGCTCAGTCCATTTTATTCAAGGAATATCTGCGACACTGGTCTCAAAGTCAATTTCCTCCTCTTTTTCGTCCTGAGAGTTATTTTCTCACGAATTGAATGTGATGTTGGACAGAATTACTATAACCATGTACCTCTTGATCTAAGCACCAGTGAGATATTGTTCAGTTGTCCACTGATATCTCACTCCCAGGTGATAGAAGCTGTAGCAGCTGGAACCAATGTGCCTATGGTACATGGTTTGTAGCTGATAACTTGAACTTGTTTTTTTGACGAGTGGTTACGTTCACGGATGGGTACTTACCTAAATGGCCAACACCTTGATGTTTTCCCCGATCCCGCGCTGTCAGGGTTATCGATTTTTATTTGTCGTGAGGAGATGGATATTTCATGTTGAAGCATGATTAGTCGTGATTGGCGTGCAACGGACTTCCATAGGACGGTTGAATTTCTGCGTTCTCATGGGGATTCGTGGGATATTCAGGGTGAAATTGCCCGTTTCTTGTCCGCAAGTGTGGCTCAAGGATGTACATAAGAGAGTGGCAAGCGAAAGGTCCTACAGCTTCTTTAATTTTCGACCATACTGGGCTCTTAGAGTGCTAAATGTGAACAGCCTAAAACTAGTATAGCAGTGTCCTGCGATGTCTTTTTGACCGAACGATTTGCATCTCACCTTTGAGGACTACGTTGTCCATAAGGTTTCCTTTTTTGGAGCTCATGCTCAAGCCTAGACAGGGAAAGTCGAGAGGCAGAGGTCGGCTCCGAACCACGGACCTTCCGGTCAGTAAATTCGCGCGAATCGCATTGTTGTTAACGAGAAACCCAATTGATTCTTTCGTACAATTCGATTTTGAAGTGGAATATAAGGTTGATGGAAACTTGGAGACTGCGTCTAATGGATGAACCTCAGGAAGAGTGAAACCGGTAGTGAACCGCCGATGTAATCCAGTTGCACCAACATTAGGTGATGCGATATCTCCCCAATGTCTTATCGACTGAAGCGTGAGGCGTTTGTGCAGCGCATCCAGTTTAAGGGATTCAGTTTTGTCTATGGTTCACATGAGCCTGATTTGCCAGTGATCATATTTCCCGATGTGTGTTCAAAGGTCCGGTCAGATTCCCAGCCACGTAGTTGAACTTTTATTTGGTGAGTCGCCTCATAATCCTAGCATCTTTTAGGGAAACTAGACCAGTTGCCGATGGGCTCACACCCCTTGATTTGTCGTACTGCTTCTTTGTACAGGAAGTCCAGCCCATTAGGCGGCATTACGACTACATACCGGAGGTACGTGGTAGATTTTTGAAGATCCAGGCTCGGTAGCACATCTAGACAGAAGTTAGCCATTCATATTTCCTGATCTTCGGAAGCAGTCGGACTCTTCTGAGTAGTTATAGCAGCATTCGGACAGAAATGGCCAAAATTTTCCCGTCCTCTGTTTTTTTTT
>NW_008751710.1:1139704-1155769 GCF_000715545.1 Opisthorchis viverrini
TATATATATATGACAATGAAAGCGAAGAAAGTGGAAGAGGCCTAGAAAGTCGGCAACGCCCGAAGATTATTTCAGTTGATCCACACGGCTGGACCCCGGAAACTCCCTGTTAGCGAAACCATCAAGGACCAGAGGGGAGTGACCATCTTGCATAAAGAAAAACGTCTCAACCGGTGGGCCGAATCCCGAACAACAGTTATCGTGGCTTGAAGCCGTCACTCATCTGGAGCCCACGGTAATACCCTGGACGGTGAATGTGGAAGTCCCGACGGCCTCATAGGTTTATGACTTCATATGTTGTTCTCTCAAGCGCCACAGAGCTTCTGCTCCGGATAACCTCTTACCAGCATGGTTCAAAGACGGAGTTGAAATCCTCAGTCAGCGCATGTCTGATCTGTTTGCCTGCATTTCGGAAAAGGGGACTGTCCGAGATAGCTAGGGGAGTCGGTGGTAGTGCCCATCTTCAGAGAAGGGGCTCGTATAGAGAATGGGAATCAGCTAATGCCGCTTGTAACGAGACCGTTGGCGCCACTTTTACTTCGTTGCATTTGATGGCTCGGGATATATTGACTCGATAGCTTCACGCAGGATATCGGCTTGGTAGGGGTTGCATTGACCACATCCTCACACTCCGTCATGTGCTGCAATAACGCCATACTCATAAGCGACCCACAATTCTAGTATTCCTGGAGTTCCAAGGCGCATTCAACTCGCTTGATCGGTCTGTTTTCCTTAACACGCTTGCCCACCAAGGAATGCCCCGGAAGTTTGTGAACATAATGAGCTCTTTGTGTTCCCAAACTTTCTGACATGTGAGAGTATATGGAGAGCTCCCCAAAAGCTCGCGTACACAAAATGGCGCCCACTCTCTCCATTCCTATTTAACTTCGTGATCGATGAAATCATGAAATGAATGCTGGAAGGTTCCGAAAACACTGGTGTTCAAATAGCCTGCGACGAAAACCTTGTCGATCTGGAATATTGTCCTCTTCGAAGAGGAGGGGAAGATGCATGTGTTGTTGGACGAACTGTTGCACATTTCACCCACAAAGTATAAGATCATACTGCTGGTAATGCAGTTACTGAACATGCCACTTACAACCCAGGAGGCACTCGAATTTGTGGGGCGTCTTACGTAGCTGGGAAGATCTATTAGTTCTGAGTGGAATATGACAGATTAGATCAATGCACGAATCTGCAAGACCAGATGCGCGTCTGCTAATTTGGGGCACCTATGTCGTTAAAGCAGTGTGCCCCTGAATCTCAGGCTACAGTACGGGATGTTTTGTTATATGGTTGTGAGACCAGGCCTGTTCGACCAGCGGAACTGAGACGTCTTCGTTATCTCCGGATCATAGCTCGTGTGGGTTGGTGTCGGAGAATCCGCAACGAGGCAATTAGAAGGCGAGTTTTCGGTTGTGTGACGAGGATTTCCATTGAAGAATGTGTTCAGCACCAGAATTGGCCTTGGTTATGTCATGTCTTATTTATGCCGAACCATCGTTTGTCGAAGAAAGTGCTGTTTTCCATGCCCAATTCAGAGGGTGGCCAACCCTCGACTTGGCAGAGTGATTTGAAAGAGATTACGAGGCGCTTGGGTGCTGTCGGTGCTACTCGCCTTCCATGATGTGGACTGCGAAATTCCCAATGCGCCTGTCCGTAGATGCTGCAAGATATGGCTGTTAATCGATGTCAGCGGCGTTCTTTTTGTCGGTTTACATTCACACTACCTGTATAAGTATGTGGAGGTGTAGACACCTCGCAATGATTGCAGTAAGCTAGCACCAAGTCCCTACCCCATCCACCTTTGTTCTTTCCTTCACGATAAGTCATGGAAGCATCGGTGGTGACCACTGATGTCTTGCTCTCAGTGATGGTGATGGTGATGATGTCTCGTCGCCATTCGGAGAGGTATCACCACAACCCACCCAACAACGCACTGACGGTGCCTCCTCGGTTGGTGATATGTCTGAATGTCCATTGCTAAGCTCAGCGACTATCATATACCTTGTTCATTAATCATTAACTGGTCACCATAGACCTCATCAAACTTATCGCTGTGTATTGGTTACGTCAGTTCACTGAAAATCTTCGTCGTTATCTTCTGGTATGCTGAAGTGTGTATATCGTGAAACATTATCCGCAGGCCTTCGTGAACCCGTCATCATTCTCTACGTCCTATTTCTTCAAATGTATCGATTATGCGCTGTGGTGTGCACGTTGTGTGCTATTGTGATTGAGGCTGCGGGAAATCACGTGATCATGTGTACCGAGCAGTGTAGGCAGTATCGAAAGTTACATTACAAATTCTTGAGAACTAAGAATCTAGTTCTAAAAATAGTCAAAGGCGAGAAAAACCAACTCAGTTGCACTGCTGTTTCACTGTGTGAAGATTCAGTGGGTAAAACAGAAGGTAGAAACTAGAAGAGAATTTTGTAAAGCAGGAATTTCAAGGTCCAAGTATATATAACCTGAATGCAAAGAGCTTTTGAGTGAACGAATAGTTTACATCCATGCAATTGTGGAGGTTGCAGGGGGTTCAACCATGACTCTGATACATATCAGCCCCCAAAAAGTAGGCGCAACTTTGATGTGGCTAGTTTTTTATTTCTCATCTGTAGTTGGGATCGGCGAACTCGAAATGAGATGATCAGGAAACGGGTCTTTGATGAAACAGACGGTAATTCACTCAAAGAATACATCCGGCACTACAAACTAGGTTGGCCGAGTTGTAGCCTGCCGAGGCGAGTGCTGTTACCCGTTCCTAATTTGGAGTGGCAGAAACCTAGAGGTGGATAGAGTTTGACATGCCAGAATAAAGAAGATAATGCTATGAGAAGTTTAGATGCTGTCTCCCTTCTGGGAGAGGTCCACGTGAACTTACCCGTGTACGGCTGGAGACACTGAACAATAGATCAGTAGCGTTCATGCTCCTGTTTTCTATTCAAACTGTCCGACTGAGGGTTGGACGTGTAGGCGCCTGAATTTTTGTGGTAAGCTAACTCTGGGCCCCCTCCCCGCTGCATTTCTTTCTTTCCATTACAAGACCTTTTTCGCGTAAATTCACATGGGTTTACGGCTGTGGGGCACCCGTAATCTCAACGATGGTGAGACGGTAGATAGCAGCCAGTCGTCAGTTTGATTAACATGTACTAGTTGAGAGTGGATATCTTTAACCTCTGTGCAGCGGCTTTTCACCAGTGGCAGTGATTGCGCGTTTTTCTTTATCAATGTGGCTTTTGGTCATTTCGCCCGATTTGGCCGAAGCTTTGGGCAATAAAAATCTGTTCAAAAACGTTATGTTCTGTCCCAAAAACTGCACTCATCACATGACGTTCAAGTGTGTGATGGGGCGGGTGAAATGTTGGCGAACAGATTCGCTCCCCAGGCAGATGTTCTCATGAACTCTTTATCTTGGGACAATAAAATCTGTTTCAAAAATGGCGCCATCTAAATTTTCGTCAAGAGACGGACGTCGTACAGAATGTTAGTTGACAAAAAAGTTGAAAGCACAACCAAGCGGGAATGTGTTGGGTTCTGTTGCTACTAGTGACGCATGGTTAGCTAGCTTGTTTGAGGACGTCACTTTTCCGGTTCACCCTATTCAATCGCATTTGAAGCTTCTCCTGCTTTCATTTTTCTTCCGTCCCTCATTTTTTCTCTGCCTACAGCATTCTTACCGAGCATAACAGGGTATCCAAAGCACTTAGAATGTGTAGTGACCGTCAAACTGTAGAACTTGAGTGTCTTAATCTAACTTCACCCCACACTGACACAACTGGCCTTACAAAACAGTTTCAAGTTAAAATAAAACAAGATCGGGAGAGCAAGCAATAACCATTGTGGTCAGAATCTGAACGAATGCAAGATGAACCGACTAGCAGTATTCGGTGACGTTACTTCAGTAAAAAAATTGTTCTCAAGAAATACACTCATTTGCAAATCAATTTGGTTTTCACGAGAGACAAATGAATCTCTCGTTTATGATGTTCTACAACTGAATGTGCTGCACACAGGCCGCCTCATGTTTCAGTTGGCACGATATCCGAGATATTGCAGTATACTTTCATAAAGGAAACTACTCACAAGGTTGCTGTCGAAGTTTTCAGCAACCTCGTGAATAGTTTCCTCTATACAAACTGTTCTTATTTCGCCACCTAGTCCCCCCAGTGAACATGTGTGTTGGAGGGACACGTGATATTCAGATTCTACGGATGTTAGACTTGCTCGGTGGCCCGGTTGGTAAACTGTATGGTATCCAACCACCTGGCTTGTCTTGCATTGGTGATGGGTGCACGCTGGCTTTTCACCCTAAGATTTACCGGACTCCTCACCCACATTAAATGTGCATACCTGAGGAGGTTCAGTTAGTTGATGTGTCAGCTTCAATGCTTCATATTTGCTCCCCAACATAATGGACAGTGATATACAAGTCAGGATACTCAGAAGCACAAAGATGGTTTAGACCAGTAGGATTTGACCGGATTCCGCGAAATTCTGGTATTTTCGAGGGTTCGGAACCACCTTTCGAGTGTTCACAACCAATCGAGGAAACAGAGTAAGTCTATGACTGAAAAGCCTCATATTCTGTTAGTAATGTACCTCGATGAAAGCGCAGTGCTTTTGAGTGAACGCGGGAAAATGTATATAGACAGGTTTGAGCGTACCGTCGTAGTTTATTCCAACACACAACCGATCCAGAAGTACAACTAAAAAGGTGAAAATCGGTACACCGCTTTCGCAAGAATCTAAGACAGATTTTGTCCTGTTTTCCATATTTCTCAGATAAGATCCTTCTTGTTCATAAGTACGATCATACGTTCATTTTTTGGCGATAGAATAACCAAACCGATACATGAGCAAGTGTTCGGCATGAGACTTCGAAGGGGTTGACCATTTAGGGTGGTTCGTAAACTGTGATATCTGATTTTTCCCGGCTGATCTTAGTACTCACAAAGTCCAAGTAGTTATATGAGTCATCCTAGCAGAACACCTCTAGTTCTTCATGCTTGTTTTAAAAATCAAACTTCTTGATTCTATGGTTGTGTTGATGTTCTTTTGTCTGTAAAATCCGCGTTTTCAGATTTGAAACACATACGGTGAGCAACAATCACTTTCAAATTCCTCGGTTTCAGAAAATCATATCCATCTGGGAGTTGGGAAAGCGTGTCGAATCCGGCTACCGGTTGCAACATACGACACTCCGACCGGATTTTCAGGCGCACAGAGATATGTTTGTATCAGAAAGTTAGTAGTAGGTTGTATCCACACAAATCCACTGAAGTCTCGTGGGTTCGAGAATTTCGAAACACGGAGTCCTATTAGTTCATTTTGTTAGAAAAGTTGGGAAACGGCTCGCAAAATGCTGACATATTATCCGCTTTCAGCAGGCAGAGAAGGAAGACGATGCGTCTTTCATGACGAGTTCGTTTTATAAGTAAAGCCAGTCTATACTGAAACGCCGAGAAGCACTGTACACCTGTTTCATCCTTATTGAGAATCATCAGAACTGTGCATCTTACGAGACTCCTAGGGGTCTCGAACTCATGACCTCCATCCTGGCAGTTGTTTGAACACAACCGTCCGGCCATTAATAGATGGCCGATCAGCATTGTGACTAACTTTTATTTAGTAGTCATGTTTTGATTGAGCGGCTCCGCGAGCGAAGATGATATATGGTTTAACGGACGAGTGGGGTGTGAGAATGGCTTCAGGGTACAGAAGAGCTTCTACAAAAAAAGACACCTATGCGCACGACGATGGCCGTCCGATTTTGAAAGAAATCACTTGACATAATACCAGGAGTCCCCGATTCGGATCGTGTAGCAACATCGCGAACCAGTTGCTTGTTTACCGGTTTCCATTACATGTTGTGAATCAGAGGGTGTGTGTCTGTCTGTTGCTAGCTCACACCATCTGTCCATTCTGGCGATGTGAAGGTCATCGAAACCGCATTTGAGCGGCATCTAGAGCGGTTAAATCAGACGCCCTCGAATGGCTGGTATGAAACTGTTAGCTTCATTTCAGAGCCCGATAGAACCAGCTAATTTTTTGGCGGAAATGCGGAAATCGAACACAACACGTATAGGTGAATTCCGAACTGGTAAAAAAATCTTGGCCGCTTTGTCGCAGGAACTAACTTATTTTTGCTACAAATCTCGAACTAACGGAAAAACTTTTTCGGCCCAAAGCACAGTCAAACTAACTATCGCCCATGAACCAATACGAAGTTAGAAAAATAAGAATGTAGCTTTGATGGACGAACGATTATTGCTCACATACCGAGAAGATGTCAAGAGACGCGTCCGTATGACTTTGTTCAGTTGTTCTGCATGTATGCTTGAAGATTCTTGGAGCCTCAGTGGTTTGGGATCCGGGAAACTAGCTTCGTGATGTGGTGAAAAACCACTGTTGGTATATATTTGTGATGCACTACTCATAAGGTTGCTGAAAATCCGCCGTCAGCCCACGACCGATTTCGCCCTTTTTTGTGCTCATCAGGTAGGCGCATTCCCCGGGTTTCCGTCAGCCTTACGTTCTATTTGAAACCAAATTGCACGAAATTAGCGAATATACACTCATTTGCATACTAATTTGGTTTTTCGAGATGCTCACCTGGAACCCAACTGAATCTCCTATGAGTAGTTCTTTACAAATATATACATGTATCGCGATGTGTCGAACATCGTAGCGACTGAAACATGAGGCGGCCTGGTGCAGCACATTCAGTTGCCTGGAAACATCAGAAACGAGAGATTCATCTGGGGGTGAGTCTGTCGAAAAAACAAATTAGTTTGCACATGCGTGTATATTCACTGTTAGTATACTTTTATTCCAAGTCGGGTTGACAGCTAGATGACAGTGATAAGCTATCTGCATTCTTTACAGTTTATTCCTTCAGTGATCAATTTCAGGGTCAAAATTGAACATCACAACCATACTTAGCTCATTAGCGAGAACCAGTTGCTCACTCATCTGCGATGGGCACACACACCCAAATGTCCGCTTACCCCAAATTACGGGATCACTCATGCCTGCTGACGTCAGATCGCTTCACAAGTCACAAATTCTTCTTCATATGATTGAATCAAACACTTTAGTTGATTGACATTGAGGAACAATTAGTATTCTCATGGTCCTCATGATCGATCCGTTGCAAGATTGACGAAGCGTTGAATAGCTGACCTATCAGGGGATTTGAGAACAAACCTCCCCACGCACCCGTTTACAGTGACCATTGTGAACCAACAATTAATTTGTGACACAAATTTGCACAACGCTCCATTTTCCCCTACCTTTTAAACGCAACCTTAAGAATCATTCACATCGATTCTACCTTTAAGAAGAATCTACGGGAAAGATTTATATGAAGGACATAGCAGTAACTTAAATACGAGTTTCCTTAAACTACTGTCGAAGTCCCCTTCATGGGATCTATTTAGTGCGCCAGACAGTTGTTAGTTAAAATCTGTTGTGTGGATAAACGGGATAAACGCTAGGCAAACATTAGAAGGTCTTCGAGGACACGGTGCATAGAGATACTCCTATTTCCAGACTGGGTCGAGATTGGCTAGTTCGTATTCACTCGTTCGATGATGCCATCTGGGAAGTGTGGTGTCCGTAGTGCAAAAGACGGTCAGCCAAGGTCGCGATAGGATATTTTGTCGCAGCTAGTAGGCAACGGTGAGCCAGAATGCGATGGCTGAAAAATGATATCATGAAGTACTGCAACAGGATACATCTGACCAACCTCAAACTCGCAGGTACTGTGCAATGCTCTGAAGCTTTTGGACTGCGGACTTCAATTACACTGACGATACTGTTCTACCTGATTGATCCAACTGGTCTGCAGGACTCATCTGACTGGCGACTAAAACCATCAGGACAAAACCCTCTTCCGCAGGAGTACCTGTTGTCTTGGAGGAAAGCCAACAAACTACTGGTTCGACACCCGCCAGTCGAATTCGGATGGATCTGGTCTCAGACTAGCATACAATGTCCAAATTCGGTTCTACTGACAGGACTGTGACAGCCGTCTGTGGGCAGCAGTGGTGCGGAACATGCGCACAGTAGACGCATCCGGCCATATTGTTAGTAATCCGGGCATAACAAACGTTTGCGCAGGTCGCGCGTTTCTTAGTGCCGGCGTTGTGGCCTACTGACAGTGATGCAATTTCATTTCCCGCCCACAGTGATATATCAAAAGTCAGGGTAGCCTCAGACAGTCCTTTATGGAGACAAGCGTATTTATAGGGTTATCACAGAATGTTCCACGAGGTCGTTCTAGTACCTCCTTGAGGGAACGAGAAGCATCGAGCTAACGATGCTCGATCCAGATTGGCTGATATTCCAACCAATCAGGGCATGTCTTCGTTCCGTCCGCAGCCAGCACGTGACACGTTGGTCAAATTGATGTGATGTTCGGTCATTTGGGGCAGCTGGCCTCCGGACATTTGGTCAGCACGTTGTTGAAATCGCCCGAGGTGCTTGAAATATTTCACAGGGAATGAACTTTGGGGTGATATTTCACTAGCGAATTCATCAGTATACGTTTACGTCAGAGAAAACAACGACCGTGAAAGGAGTTATTCAGAAGGTTGCTGAAAGATCTTCAGTAGTCCACGACTAATTTCACCCTTTCATTTTAGACTCTTCAAGCAGGTGAAGTCCACTTTCGAGTTTCCATCAATCTTATGTTCTGCCTGAATCCGAACTGTACAAAATTCCCTAAATATATACATTTGCGCACCTCTGTGGTTTTGACGGGATACTCAGCTGAATCTCTTTCTGAGTCTCTCCCCTTAAAACCAAATCAACTTGCAAATGAATGTAACTGAGACAGATAACCACCTGTTTGCAACAGAGTTTTAAATTGGTTTTCAAACTGGCCACTCGAGGCATTGTAACGTTTCGGATAGACTTGCCCTGAAATTTTCACCTGCATTGCCCATGATTTCTGATCGTAAGGGGCATCATTTGCGGCAACTGTACCGAAACCAAGACGGTCTCGATACCAGAGATCCGATCCTTTTCCGTTTGTTATATCCCTGCTCTATCCCCGTCCATAGACTTGCTGGACAAATGCCCTTTGCCCACCAGGACCCACAAATTTAAACTTGAGAAAAGGGCCTCCTCACTTGGAAAAAGTTTGCAACCGAATGGGAGATCATCGCTTCAGAAGGTGGTTGTATAACTGAGCAACGTTTCGCTTTTGACACAAAAGCTCTGTCAGGTCACGTGAGTAGTGACCAAGTCTACCAGATTTCAAGGCAGATGAAGAACCACCCAGTAAGACCTCTTCACATTAGCGCACTAGATCAGTGTTGAATGTCAATTTAAGGGTTTTATCGGTTTGTGCGGTAGCCTGAGTCTTACGGTTGATGGGTTGGGGGAATTTCAAATAATTTTTGACTGGTTTTCGGTCCTTGATCTTCAATTGGTGATTCACCCTGGGTGCCACTGTTCAATGTTGTAGCTGCTACGACAACTTAGTTGGGGTGAGGTTAGGTGAATATTCGGTTCAGGCACTTCAGATCTGAGTTACTTCTGTTGATGACTCCTCTTTCTGATAACCTCACAACCTTTTGTTTCACCGTCTGCCTTAAAATCTGGCCAATTTGATAACCTGACGAGGCTGCCCAGTTATAAAACCACTGATTGCTTGCCAAGCCCTTCTAAAGTGAAGCCTCCTCGCCTATTTAATTACGCATGGGCCATCAGTATTCTCATGCTCATGTGGACCCAACTGAAAAGTCAAGTCCTCAACAACTGCAGGACCTGAAAAAGGAAGGCAAGATTTGTGTGGATGTAATGCACTACTCATAAGGTTGCTTAAAAACATAACGAACGGGATAGTATGCAAAGACAAGTTTTGATTTGCGCTGAAGCTGTCGTAATGAGCATAAGATCGACTGACGTAGCTTGTTGGCGACACTCAACTTTTTTCTCCTGCTGAGTTCACTCTTTCTTCTGACACATGCCCTGTTTCTCATCCCATTCGTTTGACGTATGGTTGACGCCCGCCTTCTCGATGGAAAGTTCATACGACAGATGGGTTCTGTAAAAGCTAGGGGTTCTGGAAGCGTTACATCTCTCAATCTGGTTCGACAAGTGGATTTTCATCCATTTATGCTGAGCTTCACGCAACACTTTACTTTGCCACTATCCGTAGGGTCAACTTAGCTCCTTGTGAGAATTAAGTCACGCATCACCTAAATCTTTTCATGTTCAGTCGCTCGAGGTCAGATTATGCACAGTGGGTTTCTCGCATAGCCAGCTGCTCATTTGATTCGCTCCTAGGGTATTTAGTTCCGATTATATCCATCAGTTGCGGACAGTTGTCAAAAATCCGTGAAAATGCATGCCAACCTGCAGACATCTGAAGTCGAAATTGCTTTACGGACTGCTAACGCCCCTTGGGACCTTGGTCGTGTTACCCAATATCCCCCAATGCATTGTTCTGGAAAAACGGCTATTTTGAAAGCAAATTGTTTACTTGTGAGCAGTCTTGAACAGCCGGTGGTCATACGTCTCTTGTAGTTTGTTATGCATTATGTATGCCTGCCTGTCACGAAAAGTTAATAATCCAGCGAGTAACATGGAATGTGTTTGCTAACCCCTGGCTTGCCAAAACTTGAGTCAGTGCACTGGACGCTGTTATGTCGGATGAAAAGATCGACTGAAAAGATAAAAGCACCGAAACGCACTGTAGGATCCTGAAAAGCGACCTGTTGCTCGTAGCAACTTCTACTTCTGCGGCCTGTTCGGTCTGATTAGAGAGAGAGAGGGGGAGTAATGGCTTACAAGAAAGAACCTGATAACTTGGGAATATGGGTCAGCCCCCGCACTCAGCAGTCCTTCAGTTCATGAGACTTGACTGCAGGGGTTAAAAAACGTCAGAAACCGCCTCTACCTGTTCAAGGTATTCCGTGGAATGCTGAAGAACCGCACTGATGGAAAGTACTTGCTTGAGATCGGACAATCTT
This sequence comes from Opisthorchis viverrini, assembly GCF_000715545.1. Classification (NCBI taxonomy): domain Eukaryota; kingdom Metazoa; phylum Platyhelminthes; class Trematoda; order Opisthorchiida; family Opisthorchiidae; genus Opisthorchis; species Opisthorchis viverrini. The sequence continues at coordinate 1,150,690 of NW_008751710.1, forward strand.
TAGAGCTCGTCCGTTCGTTCGTTTGTGAGATGGGACTCGCAAGGGAATTTATCTACTTGAGAGTAGTCAAACCATGATTGTTGACCAACATGCAACTGACCCTGTCACATTTGCCTGAAAAATTTTATCAAAGATTGCTTGCAGATACAACAAAGAGTGGGTGAGGGAGGAGACCTAGTGCTGGCCTGTGTCAAGCATTCTGAGGTGCCTACACCTCCAACCGCTCAAACAGACAGTCTGAAAAGAAACTGACAGCACGAACGCCACTGACATCGATTAGCCGTCATTTCTTGCACCGTCTTAAGCAAATCACAGGTGGGGTCACGGGGAACCCATCCTGGAAGGCGTACAACATCAACAACACGCAAGTACCTCGTGTTCTCTTTCACGCCTTTCTGCCAAGTCATGCGCTGTCCACCTCGCGGTTTGTGCCATTCTGAAGGAGGCATGAGGAACAACACTGGTCTCGGAGGACGGTGTTTCGGCATGCGCAGAATATGATCGAGCCAACTTAGTTGGTGGAGCTGGATGTTTTCCAGAATTGAAGTACCTGCAGCACAACCTATTACCCGTTTTTTAATCACCTCGTTACTTCCACGCTGATGCCATCCAAATCTAGCCACGCTTCTGAGGCATCGGTGGTCAAACTCCTTAAGATGCTTCACATCATTTGTCCTAAGAGATCAGGTCTCGCACCCATACAACAACACAGCCCTTACTGTAGCCTGGCAAACACGACCCTTAAGATCCAGCGAGATGCCATTTGACGCCACACGTGACGCAAATTAGCAAACTTGATTCGAGCCTTTGAGATTCTTGCACTGACTTCATCAGACACACTTCCGTCAGAGCTAACACATTTACCGAGGTATGTAAAGTTTTCCACAATCTCCAGTGGTTCTCCGTGAGTTATAAGGGATATGTTCGCAGATGGCACGTTCTTAAGCAGGACTTTGCCCTTTGAAGGTGTAAGGCGCATGCGAAAAGATGGTATGATGGTGATCAGTTTATTCAACAGGGTTTGTGCTTCGCTATGGTCTTCAAAGATGAGGGCGATGTCATCTGCGTACTCCAGATCGACAAGGCTCTTGCCAGCAACAATTTGAACACCGGGGTTTTGAAGACCTTCAAGCGTCCACCTCATTATTTCATCAATGGTGAAATTGAACAAGAATGGGGAGAGTGGACATCGTTGGCTGACAACATTTTTTGTAGGGAAGCTTTTCATAGCTCACCATACACTCACACCCCCCAGAAGTACGTGAATAAGGGGATCGGATTATGTTTACAAACTTCTGAGGCATACCCTGTTGAACAAGTGTATTTGACAGCATTGACCGCTCGACAGAATCAAGCGCACCCTTGAAGTCAAGGAATACCAAGATTGTGGGTCGTATGTACATATAGCGTTGCTCTGGCACCTGACGGATTGGTCAACACAGCCTCTATCCGTCGAAGTCCCGCTTAATTCTCACGAGTCAGGGGCTCGTGCGCCACCGTAAGGCGACGGAGAATCAGTGACGCCAGAAGCCTTGTCACAACAGGCGTCAAACCAGCACCTCTGTTGTCACTGCATTCACTGCGAATACCCTTTTTGAAAATGGGCACTACTATCGATTCACCCCAGTTGTATGGGACGGTCTCTTTCTTTCGGATAGACTACAGGCTAAACAACCACTGACCGAATGATTCACCGCTATACTTCAACACAGAGGATAGAAGGTCGTCAGGACCAAAAGCACGATGACACTTGGGTAGTGATGTACACTCTGACGCTTCTGGTGCTGAAAGGATTCAATGTTCCCAGTCCCCCCTTCTGTTAAAGGCCGGTAATCCGGGTTGGAGATAGCAGATGGCCAACTGTTCAAAGTGCTGTGTTTAGCGGTCCCCAAGTTCCACTTCGCTGGATCTCAGAGGGCGATTCTGGTCTGAGGTAGTTTCGGTAACAAGAGGCTACCATAATCCCGACTCATTTCGAAATGATTCTAGAAAGCCTAGCAACATGAGACTTTCTTTTATTTATTCGGGCGCTTTAGGCGGTATGATGCACAAGACAGAAATTCCACACTATCGACGCAAGGAATGTGTGTCTGCCGACCGAGTTTGTGCAGCTGATGAACTTGAGCGTTTTAGACAATGATGGGTAGACCACATTACCATTAGAATGCCCAGGGCAAACACACTGATCAGAACAGGAAACGTTAAACACTGTCCTACGGAGTCAAAAAACCGCCAAGAAGGAACATTGCATTGGCATCATCGAAATTTTCTTAAAAACTTACTTTGTGAACTCGTTGATAAGTGAGTTCACAAGTGGCATTTTCACTAGAAGTCCCAAAGGGGAAACCACCAGCCCTGTCTCAGTCCACTGTTGTCGGGTTCTGCCCAGATTTTTTTCATCGGGTAAAATCAGGTGAGCTACACGAAGTTTGTCACACTTATTGTCATCTTTGAGGTTCACTTCGAAAGGACAGTATCGGCACGCGTGACCAGAGCAGGCCTGTAGAATATGAAGCTGTCTCTGAAACGACTTGAGAGTATGTTAGACAAATGTATTCTTGGGGTGGTGCGCCACAAATTTGAACTAACTTCTGTATACGGTCTCGAGGCTTAGGGTCCGCTACCATGGAACTGACGTAGAGGTTATTCACTTTACAGTTGGAGAAGCCACATCATTAAGTTAGCTGAAAATGGTGCAACTACGTACAGTGCAAACGGTGTGGGAGGGTAAGAGGTCTTGCTTGGGCTACGATCCTAACTATGAGATTGGAGGGGCAGCCTCCTACATTTAAGATCATCATGTATACGCAAAACATTCGAATTTCCAGAATGCATGCCATCAGTTGTCAACACTGATGTTTCGCTGCGGCACAGTAAGGATTTATCTGAAAGCCTTATTGTGAAGAAAAGAAAAAAGGTGAATGGGGAAGTGACTTGGTGTTAGCTTACTACAATCACCACACATCCACTCACAATCTGGATAGAAACCGACAACAAGAATGCCACTGCAGCCACATGCAGCGCCTAAGAAGAGGCGCATTGGGGATCTCGTGGTCCCCATCCTCGTAGACGAGAACCGGCAGCGCCCAAAAGCTTGGTAATCTATTTCAAATCACTGCCAAGTAAATGGTTGGCGACCTTCTGAATTGGGCACGGAAAACAGCACTTTCTTCGACAAACGATGGTCCGGTATAAATAAGACATGACATCACCAATCCCCCTTCTGGTGCTGGACACATTCTTCAATGGAAATCCTCATCACACAACCGAAAACTCGCCTTCTAATTGCCTCGTTGCGGATTCTCCGACACCAACCCACACGAGCTATGATCCTGAGATAACGAAGACGTCTCAGTTCCGCTGCTCGAACGGGCCTGGTCTCACAACCATATAACAAAACATCCCGTACTGTAGCCTGAGATTCAGGGGCACACTGCTTTAACGACATAGGTGCCCCAAATTAGCAGACGCGCATCTGGTCTTGCAGATTCGTGCATTGATCTAATCTGTCATATTCCACTCAGAACTAATAGATCTTCCCAGCTACGTAAGACGCTCCACAAATTCGAGTGCCTCCTGGGTTGTAAGTGGCATGTTCAGTAACTGCATTACCAGCAGTATGATCTTATACTTTGTGGGTGAAATGTGCAACAGTTCGTCCAACAACACATGCATCTTCCCCTCCTCTTCGAAGAGGACAATATTCCAGATCGACAAGGTTTTCGTCGCAGGCTATTTGAACACCAGTGTTTTCGGAACCTTCCAGCATTCATTTCATGATTTCATCGATCACGAAGTTAAATAGGAATGGAGAGAGTGGGCGCCATTTTGTGTACGCGAGCTTTTGGAGAGCTCTCCATATACTCTCACATGTCAGAAAGTTTGGGAACACAAAGAGCTCACTATGTTCACAAACTTCCGGGGCATTCCTTGATGGGCAAGCGTGTTAAGGAAAACAGACCGATCAACCGAGTCGAATGCGCCTTGAAATTGTGGGTCGCTAATAGGTGTGGCGTTGTTTTAGCACCTGACGGAGTGTGGAGATTTGGTCAATACATCGTCACCAAGCCGGATATGAAGTTAGAGTTTCACGAGCGAGCATTAGGTGACGGAGCACAAGTGACGATCAGGTTGTGGTTATCGCACTCACTACGAGCCCATTTTCTGAAAATAAGCACTATCACCCTCTCTTCCCGATTGTCTGGGACAGACAATACATACATGCACACATACATACATGGACGTCGCATCGAGCAGAACATCATACAAAAATGGTGTGGTCCGCATAGCAACCCCCATGATTTTCAAGCATCAGTACGTTCCTTACCCTCTCTCCCCCCTCATATCGAATAAACCAGACTTGAGGTAGACGTACGGAATCGTCTTGGGTGGAAGTTATAGCCAGTCACTGTTTTTTTTAGTTTTGGTTCCCCAGTGGTCTGCCTTTCGTGGAGTTTCTCTACATTACTCCGCACATTTCAACCTCTTTTTTTCATTGCTAAAGTCAAAACCTTTTATCAGGACAGTGATTTCTTGTATGCACAGGAGGGAAACAGAAAGAGTATGAGTGATCATATAGTATTTCGACAAACACTCTCATTTGCACACGAAGTTGGTTTTAACAGGAGACACAACTGAATCCAACTGAATCTCTCGTTTATGATGATACGCTTCAAGTAGACTGTAAGGTTGACGGAATCTCGGGGACTGCGTCTACCTAATGAGCGCCAAGAAGGGCAAAACCAGTGGTGGGCGGTCGAACCGCTTTCAGCAACCTTATGAGTAGTGTGTTGCGTTTTGGTCACACAACGGTCTAATATAGGTAGATGGTGGGAACCTCTTGTGGTTGGCAGCGGTTAAAGGAGCGGAAAAGTGTGATCCATTGTCTCGAAATCCAGATGTATCCAAACCCAGAAAAACTGGTAGAAGCCCACTGGTACCAAAAGCTTCGCCGGTTGCTGCTTCAGGAAAACATTTCAACTATAGGTGATTGAATTCTTTGGACAAAATCATGGTCCACGAACCACTTCCCAATTCGCATACGAAAAACATGCAAAGTTCATCTGGTTGTGGGAGGGAG
>NW_008751710.1:1155957-1158226 GCF_000715545.1 Opisthorchis viverrini
CTTCGCCGGTTGCTGCTTCAGGAAAACATTTCAACTATAGGTGATTGAATTCTTTGGACAAAATCATGGTCCACGAACCACTTCCCAATTCGCATACGAAAAACATGCAAAGTTCATCTGGTTGTGGGAGTGGTTGTATTCTGTGAGGGGAAAGAGTATCTTATACCCAGATTTGCGCACGGGCGATTTCACAGGGAAGTCAGGTGGAGAGAGCACACAGTAGTGTTTCGAGTAACGATTCATCGAATTCCAGCGAAAGTGAAATAGTAATGTACACGGACTTCAGTTCTTTCTTTTTTGAATTTTCATCAGCTCCACACCAAGCTCAACTCGACGTCAGCTGATTTGTTCACACATCGGTTTTGATTCGCTACTATTTAACATTCCGACACTCCGATCGATCAACGATATCTTCCACACATTCATGTAAAGGTCAGGTTGTGATGCACTCCTCAGACTATAATTGTATGAAGACATGCACCCGATCGATCAGTATGCATATCGTTGCTCGTTTAGATCAGTAAAAAACAAAGAACACTCACCGAGAAATGAATTCTTCAGACTATGACCTTGAATGTTCTCGTTAAAAAACGAAAGTATTCGACATTTCTGTGTATGAAATGCAAGATCGGTTGCGCTTCAAAGTCCGGAATTTGCTGTAATCAATGGTGGCGAGTAAATCTCGGTGCTCGAAGTGACGTACATCATACGTGGGTTTCGGGTCAATTGTGCCTGGCGCGAAACATCGACGAGGGTTCTGTGTTGCCACTCACTACCTAGATCGTCTACTCATGATGGTCAGAGTCTAGGCTTCTTCCCTCTCTCATCTTCATCAGTTTCTTTCTTCAACTTAGTGAACGCGTGTGGGTGACAGAAAGTTTTTACATCGCTTTCGTTACGGCCTCATCTAACGCCACACTGCGACCTTCACCGAATTCGTCATCATCGACACATCGAAACTCCATGGTTATCTATCGACTTACCATCAAATTAGCATCGTCCCATCCAATACTAATGAAGCTTGTCTGAAAGACTTCCACCCCTAGCCTGAACCTTGTGATTTTCCTCACTGAAATTAGTAGAACCGTCCTCGGTGCCGAGCGGATTCAAAGATTGACTCGACAGTCTGACTTCATACGGGTTACAACTTATCCCACATATCCACTTCTTTCGTTATTTTACCTCTGACAAGATATGCCCGGGGTTAGACCTTATCTGCTTATGAATGCCACAAGGAAAAAGCAGTTCCCCCAGCGCTGGATAAGAAGCTCATCAAAAGCAAAGATGCATTCCTAGGGGTAGGTCGCAACGAATCATCGTTATGTGAATATAACGCTTTCAAGGGAAGGGGAAGTCAAATTGAACATATTTTATCCCTAAACAGATATCAAACCGATGGGAAAATCTATTGAAGTTTACGATCAATCCATCGATAAGAAAACTTCCAAGATTTCAAAGACGTTTTAAATTAACTATCCCTGAAGCTATAGAAACGCCGGATCTTGGACCCATATGATCCCTAATGCCTGCTGAATGTATCGTTGTGTAGATGAAGCCTGTCTAGGTTGAAAAGTTGTTTAATCCTTCATAAAGGAAACTACTCACAAGATTGCTGAAAATTCTTGGACAGCCCACCACCGGTTTCGCCCTTCTTGGGGCTCATCAGGTAGGTGCAGTCCCCGAGTTTCCGTCAACCTTATGTTCTACTTGAACCTAAATTGGACTGTCTTTGAGAAATACACTCATCTGCAGATCAATTTGATTTTTCATCCTTTTGGACAATCATCACGAAACCCCAAGGAGTCGCCAACTTCCGACTAGTAGTTTCAACAGTTGGTCGTTCGGCCACAAGCGGCTGGTCCGCGGTGTGATTAGCTCGCACTCAGACAGGAATTCAGCGCCACTCATCATTAAATCTGTTGTGTCGTGGGTGGCCGTCTATTGGTTACGCCTGCACTGAGCCTACCAGACTACGTGATAATGAGAAGACAGAGAACTCGGGACACGGCTGTATTGTCAGAGCTTCTGCGTGAATATATAGGATGACTAAATGGTCAAATATAGTCGTTCAATTGTTTTTTCCGTACAGCCAGTGGCGGTGTTCCAGTCGTGAACAATCTCAGGCCCACTACGCTGATCGTATGTTACTAAGCCGTGTTTGGCGAGAGCCACCAACTCACCTACTTTCCGGACGTGTCGTACCGATGGTGACCTTGGGGATGCGTCGCTATCTTCACATGTGTTTTTTTCCTGTTTGGGAGCGTCATGA
>NW_008751710.1:1158302-1192994 GCF_000715545.1 Opisthorchis viverrini
AGACAGTCGATATCGGATGTGTATCGTGGTTTGTACTATTAGGGAAAAAAGAACGAGGTCTTGGGATGAAGGGCTTGACTGTGAGCTGTGTAGTCAAGTTAGTCACGATTGTAGCGTGATTTGTGAGTGCAAGGAAAAAAATAGATCTCGTGATCCAGCGAGTGGCGATGACCTGTACAATCATGTATGTGGCGAAAGGGTAGCTACAGACTAAATGGCCAAATATGGTCGTTCACTTGTTCGTTCTGTACAGCCAATGGCCGTGAGCAGTTTCAGCCCCATTCCACTTGTCTGATGTTGCTAAGCCGTGTTTGGTGGGGTCCGCCAACGAACGAGTCGTACCGATGGTGACCTTGGAGATGCGTCACTCTGCGTATGTACTTTTCCATGTCTGGGCCCGTCCTGACAGAGACCACCTCATGTGGTGATTGGCTGGCTCCTCGAGTGATGACTTCTCGTGGCTGAACAGTAAACTACTGGCCGGGATGCTGTGAGATCTGCACTGCTGATGATTTCCAGGCAGCTGCTGTACAGTGCTTCTTGGCTTTTCAGCATAGGTTGGCTTGAAATCTGAAATCTCTTCATACTATCAACCAACCAAGGTTTACCTTCCACCCCAGCGTTGCGAACGAGCCTAGAACGTTTGTTCAACTGCAATATTTCCCTAAAAAAAAAACGAGCCTTTCTGGCAATAGCTGTTCTAGTGAACAAACAAATTTCGGCTAGCTCAATCTTTCGGCCGTTTATTTTCTCCCAGAGAGACTATTCTGGCATGTACCTTCGAGTATTTTGAGCAGCGTGATAAAACTTAGAGAGATCACATCATCATCGCTTACAGTAATACACCAATAACCCAACCACATCAACCTGGTAAGTTTAATATGCTGCTCTGAGCAATCGGACTCACTACTAAGTACCTGATTAGGCAACGTTTCGTTGCGGTTTCACTGCAGCCAGCTTGATCTTTCCATGTTCGGGAGACACCAGCGGTCAAACACTTGAGGACGCCTAAAGTGACTGGAACGGTAGAGTTCGACAACCATAGAATGAGACCACTCTTACAGTTGTCCTGTATACACAGCCCTTTACTTGCAGTGAAATCCACTTCTGCCGGCACAAACAACATAAGTTGACAAACGCTGCTTACGCCATGATTTTCCGTGCATTAACTTCATCTGTTACGGTACAATCACGCTTTTCACAGCTGCCAAGATGGGTAACCAAATGAGGCTCTACATCCTGAAGTTTCAGAGGAGATCTTGAGCTGAATTTTGACACCTCGAAGGTGCGAAACACAGGCCGAAGTATGGAACAAATCCCGATATTTGGTACTTTTCGCCGATGAATAAACATCAAACAACAAAGTGTGGATTTCTCTCCTAACGTGAGGATGTTTCTGGACAGTCATTGCGCACCCTTACCTGGCTGGAAGTATGGGGTAAAGGGTATGCAGAATATCTGCGAAACTCAGATTATCTCGACGTGGCCAAGAATATTTAGAAGAGATAACCTTTCCCAGAATCGAAGGCCTCTGTAAGGTCCAGAAAAAGCCGTGATTTTCGGTTGGTCGTATATACGTAATTGCTGCTGTAAAGATATGACCAAACTACTCTCTGCCACGTGGAAATGCCGCTTGACGTTCTCGAACTTGAGTGTCACAAGCCGAAAATGGGCGTTGGACAGTAAGGCAAGCCGATAACCATTTTACAATCGTCAGACTTTAAACCCATATTGTTGGAACAGTAGGTTCAGGTGACATTTTTGAACGAGCAAGGGTACAACCAACGATTGACCCGGATTCTCTTGAGCACCGTCTAATTCCCAAATAAGTGTCAAAGCGGAACACAAATATCCTCCTCGAACTCTGAACGGCGCTGGGGGAAGCACATCTGATCCAGTAATCCACCTGAGGGGAGATCTAACCCCACAGACGACGACTAAAAATGGAGGTCGAACAAAAGAGAGGTAAGAGTGAAGGCTAAACTGCTGCTGAAACTATTTCACCCGACGAACTAGACTTTGCTTGCCAGTATTATTCTTGTTTGACTCACTTATGGAAGGTATTTTAGATCCTTTTCATAAAGGAAACTACTCACAAGATTGCTGAAAACTTCGACAGCCCACGACCGGTTTCGCCCTTCTTGGAGCTCATCAGGTAGGCGCAGTCCCCGACTTTCCATCAACCTTATGATCTACTATTCTATGATCCTATTCTATGGAATGTCCGACATAACTTCCATGCATTCTCAGTCGTAATGACCTCTACCATTTCTTCAGAAATCCTGGTTCCACCACGCCTCCCGGTCCACATACAGACTACGCTTTAGCTATCCTCTGAGCCCGTGTTATTAAGAAGCCCCGGATCCGGAAGTGGTACTGAATATCCTGACATCCATTGGCATCTCTGGGCGCGCTCCGAAGCACCACACCATGTGGCACGGCAGGTAGGCACTGAAAGGGTGCTACAGCTGAGCGATGATAACCTAACATCGTTTGGTTTGGACCTGGGTATGCACAATAACGTCCATCTACTGTTCCACGATTATCCAATCCGCAGAACTTCTGTACGCTTACTCAGCCTGTGCTCGCGCGACTCAAGGATCTGACAGAGAACAAGAGGCTAGCGATTATACACTCATTTGCAAACTAATTTGGTTTCTCGAGAAACTCACCTGGAACCCAGCTGAATCTCTCGTTTGTGGTGTTCAGCTGGGTCCAGGTGAGTCTCTCGAAAAACCAAATTAGTTTGCAAATAAGTATATTCGCTAATTTCGTGCAATTCGGTTTCAAGTGCAACATAAGGTTGACGGAAACCCGGGGACTGCGCCTACCTGACGAGCCCCAAAAAGAGCGAAACCGGTCGTGGGCTGTCGACGGATTTTCAGCAATAGTGCATCACAAGGATAAGTCTTTGAGATTATTTGGAAGGATATATATGTCAATCAATTCATCACGGAGTCTCCATACAGCAGTTTCTATTAAACACAAGCATGTGGTCAGGGCATCGCACGGGGTCTAAACTACTCTGTGCACATGACCGTAGGGCTTCCAATAAATAGCGCACAAGCACGATCAGTTACTTCTGGATGGTCAGATGACTGCATTCCAAGTGCCATCATGAATAAGCTTAGCTCGCCAGGTAAGCGCTGCCCTAATGCACTTCAAAATCCGTAGGAGTTGATCACAACTATTCCAATGCAAGACAATTGAGGCGATTCGGTCTCCCATCCGAAATGTTGCAAATGGTTTTCAATGAGGGTCTCGAAGCTGGTAGATTCACACATTTACTGAAAAGCCTCACTCCCCAACTCTTCCTCAGGATGCCAAATCACGTGTCCTAGTTCATTAAATACATCTAAGACACCAGTAAGGAAAGAAAACACTTGGTTTGCGAAAGACTGCTAGCAAAAAGCAAGTCATCGTCACACTACTACATGAATTTACTGACCAGAAGGTCCACGTTTGAACCCCGACCTTTGCCTCTCAACTTCCCCTGTCTAGGCTTAGGCAACCTGGTACTATTCCAGCCCTCTTGCTCCCTTCGGGTGGCAAGGCAGTTAGGCAGCAAAAAGGCGCTACAGCTGAACGAATTTTTTTTTACCTGTTACTCAAACCGGTTTCATGACGCCACACAGACTAAAAGATTCAGTGCATTCTATCGTGACGACTGATGACGCCACATAGACTACAAGATTCAGTGCATTCTATCGTGACGACTGGTTTGTTGTGTCGGTAACGCTTGCTTTTCATCCGTCACGATTCCCGGTCAAAGATCAGGTCATACGATCTGCTTGAACAAGTTCCTCAATCTTGGGAGATATAATAGGGCATGCTGATGGTGTAGATGGATGCTGGACGTGCATTTAGGCTATAAATGTTTATAGATCACAACTTGTTTGAAAATCACTGTGGTTTCGTTATGGGGATGAACTGAACGACCCATACCCGACAGTTTGGAAGACTGTTCGCCTAACTCTCGTCCTAGATGTTCAAGGTGCCGGTTCAATATGGCCATCACGTGACAGTGATCAGGCGTTTTTGCAGAATGGCGAACGTCAAAAGACTACTGCAGAAGGCCTCCATGCGAATCCGCAAAATTACTTGGGATAATGATCCACGTTATTTCACAACACACTACTCACGTGTGATACAACTGGGAAAATGAGCGAACCAAACAAAAAAGAGCGTCATTGGTGTAATCATGTAGAATAGTCTCCATTAAAAGAGCTATCACCGTTTGCCGTTTCAGTTTCCTATTGTCCTGGTTTTTAGTTTCTTCGAAAAAAAAGTACGTTGACCGTAACACTCTTTCGGAGCCAGCTGAAGGAGGCTCGAACCTAGACAAGAGCAGCAGAGGTTGGGTTCGAACCACGGATCTTCTGATCGGTAAGTTGGCCATCCCGAGCTTTTGAGCCTTCCCCACGTGGGTGGGAGTCAACGTGCTAGTTCAAGTGGAATACACAAAGCACCGCTAACCACTGTAAGAGCCAAACACCACCAAACATTAGTACCACTATTACTGCCTACTTCGCAGTGGGCTCAGAACTCTATATGGCACATTTTCATACGACTCAAAAAGCCCATGAAGATTGTGGAAACACACAAGACGTGCGTGGGAACATGCATTTATATAACTTGTTGGGGGTGGTGAAAAGGGATTATCGAGCTCCTAAATGTTGTTGTTGCTGTTGTGCTTGCTGTGGGTGCATTCGCACCTGTCCACCTCCTGGAGCGGTCCTCGTGGGTTGGTTGTGATGATGCAGCGGCGGTTGCGCTTCGGTAATTATGTTGGAGCCACCCCCACTACTGCCGGCTCCTCCCACGGTTGTAGCGGCAAGGAGCTGAGCTGCAGTATGGCCTGGAGGCGGAGGCGGTTGTTGACCTTGTCCACCTCCCCCGCTCAGGCTGGCCGACGATTGGCTGGCTCCACTGCCGCCGCCGGTAATCGCATTTGGTTGGACATTGGATGAATTGGGGAAAGAGGATGATTGTGGATTGTGAGGTGGTTGAACCACCGGACGGGGAATCTTCTTCAGCAACAAATTGGGCATCTCATTGGCTTCATCAAAACGACGCCACAAGTCGTAAAGATTCAGTAGGTGGCGGGTAACTTCCCAGACCTAGGGTAAAGAAGATACCATGTTCGGGTTAACGTCGCCACATTTCCGGAGATCGGCTATGAATCAACGTGTGTAAACAATCAGTATTAGGGCAAACAAAGATTCCTAGCCACTCCCCTTGTCTTGTTCTTATATCATCGACGAAACATTTCAACGTTTTAACATCAACGACGCTCACGAAAAACGCACTCTTGCACGACCGATTGAGGTCAAACTGAACAGTGCACTTATGTGTTCATGTTTGACGGATGTCCAGATGGAGTTTTTGCACAAGAACTAATAGCTGGGACGCAGACATATAACGTAACATCCTTTCGGTACATAGGTGCCATGTCACTAAAAAGAAACACGAGGGCTGACACATTGGCAGGTTCCACAAGCCAAGATAGAAGCAGCTGAGATGCATAGGTTGGGTTCGAACCACAGACCTTCCAGTTAGCTAGCTCATGATTGAGGTTCTCGAGCTCAGACAGAACTTCAGACTCTTGAGTAGGATGACAGTGACTAGGTTTGAACATCCAATCCAATAAGTGTGTCCTCAGCCGTCATAATCTGCCTATCAAAACGAGGAAGGTGTCACATACAGCTTTGAAATAACATGAGAGAGGTAAGCATCAAGTAGAGTCTGAAGCTAAAAGAGCCGTCCGGTAAAACAAGCAGGACCACAAACGGTTCGCATTTCTGGACGCTTGTGAAGCGCGGATGTCAAGAGCCTGAGAAATATAGACGCAATACACTATTCACGAGGTTACTGAAAAACATCATGAACGAGAGATTCAGCTTGATTCCAGTCTCCCGTCAAAACCAAATTGGTATACAAATGAGTGTATTTCGCTAAGTCTGAGAGGTAGTTGGAAATTAATACCATCCGCGTTGATTACACAGTCTCACTGGTTCGTCGAATAGAGTCGAATTATTCAACTGTGGTTAAATGCACAACATCCAGAAATTCGGAAGAAAGAAGGACAGCCGAAATAACATCAAACACCTTCTGTTCGAATTCAACCGAGCAAACAAACAAACCGGCCACAAAAAAGTCCACTGGAAAGGGAGATTAAACAGCTGTGGCAAACGTGCGAAGTAAAATTTGGCGTCATTAATAGGACTGAGAAGATGAAAGATCAACACTAGAAAAATCATTCAGCTGCAGCGCCCTTTCGGTGCTTAACTGCCATGCCACCCGAAGGAAGCACGAGGGCTGGGATACTGCCCGGTTGCCCAAGCCCAGACAGGGGAAGTCGAGAGGCAGAGATCGGGTCTGAACCACGGACCTTCCGGTTAGTAAAGTCGTGTTCTAACCACTTGGGCCATCTCGCCCTCACCCAACAACACTAGAGGCACAGATGAATTCAAATTACACAGGTAGATAGCTTAGGAGATACCGGAAACACATTTCGTCACGAACTGATTGTCAACTTTGGAACGTACGAGTAGTTGGGACCATACCGTTTCAACTTGTAACTGCAAGAGCATGATGGTTAACTCCAAGAGTGGCGAAATCGACCGCAGTGCTGTTTCCACTACGTCAGCCAGGCTGCCAGAACAGCAGGGTTAGGAAAAACGCTGTTAGATGCGCACTTTACTCTTTTATTGGCACAGCGGTTTCGATCGTTTTATTGATGATAGATCAAACACAAGCACATCAGCTTCCAGGCTGACGACAAAGACAATGGGAGAAGTTGTTTAACTATGTCCAGAGAAGTATATGGTTGAATAACACTGAGTAAAATCTGAATAGCTTTGTGCATGACAGCTGAATGAGAAAAATGAAAGTCACAGACGCAGTCGACTGGTGGCCTCAGGGCACAACGCATCCTCCCTTTGCACTACGGATGCCTAATGGGGGGCAAACGAGTATCCAATATACCGCTCACATTTCACCCAAAATTCTCTCATTATAGGCTTCTATGTCCCAGTAACAGGTGGATAAACCCAAGTGAACGACGCGTCCAGCTGTCCCGATCCTCATTCTGGAAGCTGGTGTGGTCAGTGTTAGGTTCAGAATTGGTGGGAGCGGCCCTAACGATGGCGAATCTGACTACGTATGTGATTCGAAATGCCCCCTGGTAACAAGAATAGTCTCAGTTATAGCACGCGGACGTTAATGTTATTCGGCAATTCTGTTGGAGTGAAGCATCGGTGTTGAACACTGATGTCATGCTGTCGATGATGATGATGGCTGGAGTTAGGCATGCTTGCTCAGTGTTTTAGCTCTGTCCATTACAAGTGCGTGCTTTCCACGTACATCCTTCGTTCCTGTCAGCACAGATGTGCAAACCATTGATCTATTCACTGATGTCTGCTGTCGATGATGATGATGGCTGGAGTTAGGCATGCTTGCTCAGTGTTTTAGCTCTGTCCATTACAAGTGCGTGCTTTCCACGTACATCCTTCGTTCCTGTCAGCACAGATGTGCAAACCATTGATCTATTGGTTAAATGCGTTTCTTTTGGAGATCAAAACGTAAGCGTGTGGCCCAGCTAATGCGCGCCTTGTTGGTTTGTTCTGCACAGGATAGGTGCCTTGTACAATTTATGGTCCATGCCTGAGTATCGTTCAGTCACATTAAGCAATGTACATGAATTGGGGCAATTGCACGTCCATATCTTAGTCTTGGTCTCACTGGCTTTCCAACTCCAGAAATCTCATCCAAGTGGTTCGTTTTACATGGTGAGAACTGATCAGTGAGCCATACGTGACAGAAGTGCGATTGAATCGCCTGCTATTAGAGTCAGCATTCACGCTGTTGAAGTGATTACTCTCACTTTTGAGGTCATAGTTGCTTCAGCTGAGGTTGAACTGTTTCGTGCAAATTGGCCAAGCGCCACGTTTCCAAACGGCCAAGTTTTATTATTAGACGAGCTACTCGGGTCGGTATTAGTAGTTAAGTTTTAAACCTAACTGGTCCGAGAACTTGCCTTTTCCATGTCCACATTGAGCTCGCTGAACCATCGATCAGCAACGACCAGGGGATTGACTGATTGTTGTGGCTGATGTGCAGAATATGCATGTCGGGAGGATGTGTTGGACAATCCAGAAGAACCGGAGACTCCGGCTAATAGATCCGTGTTGTTTGAAAGGAGAACGAAAGCAGTCTGCAGGCAACCTGTTGAAGGGGGAAAGTGTGATATAAACTTGTACTTTCTTCATTAAGAAGCTTAGTTATAACGTCAATAGCTTCTTGGAAAGAAGTATATAAACAGTATTTCGTGTCCGACTAACCCAAGCGACACCTCCCAAAGACACTGTCCCACAATGTTGGCATTTCCGACCAACACGGTCAATCATGACCGCATGTCGCGTTGCCTAGCTTCTGATATTTCAATCCTGCTGAGTGAACCCATTGTCTTGACAGGACTCCAGTAACGGAGGTATCCTCTCAGTGTTACTGTGTAAACCATGTTAGACTATGCTATGTTGTACTGACGTCAACATGAAGGAATCAAACTGTTCAGTCGTGGACAGTTACTTGAAACGGGTTCTGGTACGGCGTGCGTAATGCTCACACACTAAACTGACTTGTCACTCTGGGAGTGCGAAATTGAATGGAATCTAATCGCGTCATAGTAAACGTTCCAAGTAAAGGGGATTTCTGGATTAAAAGCAAAAACCTGTAGGGATATTATGTAACATTCCGTCGACGTACGAGAGGTCTTTACTGCCGAACTATTTTGTACGGGGAAGTGATAACTTCGGCGGGAAAATAAAGTGGCTTATTCTTTCAGGGCGACTCATATGGTCGGTGGAAATTTTGGATGGTTCACTCTTGGGGCTCATCAAGTGAGCGACGTCGCCGAGTTTCTGTCGAGCTTATTCCGATGGGTATGTAGGTTACGATAAGCTGGTGTTAACGGGAAATCCACGCGGATACTTTGTTTAGTGTACTACTCAACCGAATGTGCTGCACAAAAACTGTCTCGCATTCCAGCTAGGAAGATATTCAACCTATCGATGAATGTTCTAATACCACCAATCAGGCCCATGAAAATAGTATAAATGAAATATTCGGAAGACTTTGAACTGAGTCTACCGTCAATCCCTTTTTACTGATGAAATATGCCGTTTTGGTAGATTTTTATTGGAACCTGTAGGAAAATTTCCACATTCTTGTGATTCCTTCTTGATCCCAGGATTGTGTAGAATAGCTGATTAGCTTTACAAAATTATCCTGAAATGATGCCCTAAGAGTCCAGTATCGTTCAGCTGTAACACCCTTCCGGTGCCTAGCTGCCATGACACCCAAAAGAATCACGAGGATCAGGATACTACCAGGGTGCCCAAACCTAGACAGGAAAAGTCGAGAGGCAGAGGTTGGATTCGGACCACTGACCTTCCGGTCAGAAAATTCACGCTCTACCCACTGAGCTATCTCAATTTGGCTGCATTTCTGTGGGGGTGAAGAATACTGGTTGAGGTCGTACAAACCGTGGTAGATTTCCATAACCCAGTCCGGGTATTGATTCATATCAAGTTTCTTCAGTTCTTTCCAGTTCACCAAACGGTGTAAACAAGTTTTTGCTCAACGCCCGAACTAATGTGATCGACTCTGTGTTACCTTATACATGAGCCTCAGTGAGCATCTGAAGCCAAACTATGAGGTTCGAAAACAAACGACGGAAATGGTTAAGCGCCGATGAAGTCCAATTTGAAAGGATGTCGCCCTGAGTTGGATGAGCTTGGTTCATCCCAAAATGCGTCCGCTTGGGCGTTGAATGTCGGTTCAGACTAAAGACAACTAGTTGTCAGAACGACACGCACTGGAAATTCAATCGAATACGTTAGCCATGAAAAAACACGAGACGAATGGTTCAATCAATTCATCAGCTATAAACCATGGATTATGGTACGTCGGTTCCAGCTGCTAGANGAAGTTGCAATAGCGTGGGAGATACAGTCCGCTGGGTTCTTCCAGCAGTTGTGTTGAAGGAGACCAGCTGAACTGTTCCTTGAAGCCCACCACTCAAGCCAACGACAGCGTAATTGCCGTTGCGCCTTCGCGTATTGTTTCGCTGATGCTTGTCTTATTTGGTCGGTCGATAGAATCAGTTGAAACAGGGCATGGCTGTTGTCCGCAGTAAAATCCCTCTCCATCTTCTTGGCCTTCTCAATCCACAGGCGTTCTCCGTCATTCTTCAAGCGTTTGATTATCCGGTGTTTGAGGGATCCGCGTGTGCCGACTGCTGGTATGGTCTTTCTGGCAGTAACACAACCACCTCGATCACATCTAGTGTTTATCTATTCGATTCGAATGATTTGAACAGGAGTTCTGAAAGCTGAGAACATAGCTTCTTTCACTCGCTTCCATTCAACCTTCAACCAGTCTTCGTCATCCACAAGACTGTGCGTTTCAAGTGGCGTTCTAGCCAGATCAAGTCGATACTAAAAACTGTCGAAATCGGTGAATGGAACTGTGCTTTGCCTTGGCAGGCGTAATGCTGCGAAGTGATAACCTGGACCGTACCGTGGCATGATAAGAGTCAATTTGCGTACCTCAGAAGAAACGGCGACCTTTAAAAGAAGCTCTCCATTGGTAACTGATAGCCACATGGTCCAACTGAGTCCACAACTGCCTTGCGGTTGGTGGCCTCCAAGTAACTCGATATGAGAGGATGGTTTGGTTGCGTGTCACAATTATGACCCCATTTATAGGTGTTTGCTGACCTTTGCTTTCAATCGATAAACGCGAACTGTAAAACCGTCATTCTAAGTAGATCGACAAGTTTGGGAGTCTGGCCCACCGCGTTTGGTGCAACAGACAGGCGGTACTCGCTGGTAAAATCTGTTTAATCTGAATCAGAAATGAACAGACTATGTGGACCCCGCAACCCCCGTAACTTGTATTGGTTATGGACTGGTAACCTTTCTTCAGGATAAAAATGACTCCATGGGGAGCAAAATCGTCGATTTCATGAGGTCTGGTGACTACGGAGGCATAACACGGAGAACCAATGTCACGGTCTCTTCCGGGACGTTACTGCGTATCGAAGGAGCGCTGCATTCGTTTGTGTTCTGGTTCGGTATCCGGACCGGTTAGTGACTTAAACACAGAATCCAGTTTTTTTATGTTCCCTTGATGTCCGCATAAGATAGAGCATCAAATCTGTACACCACGCTTACCTAAAGTGTGCCAAATAAAAAAAACTGTTCCCGTCCTTGCTATGACATGATAAGCTGAAAAGAATGGGCAACCGTTCACCCGAAAAAGTTCCTTCGCCTTCATACAGATTGGGAGGAAGAAGGAGCTCTAGAACGACTCAGTGTTTGATACCCGATTGTTTCAAATACCAATGACACTGAGAAGGTCGTTCACTTTGAACCGTGGCTCATGAGTGTTGTGTTTGGGTCTGGACTACCTGTGGATATTGCATCTCTACAGTACTTCCCATGGGGCGTGATGGCCCAAGTGGTTAGAGCGCGAATTTACTGACCGGAAGGTCCGTGGTTCGAACCCGACCTCTGGCCTCTCGACTTTCCCTGTCTAGGCTTGGGCAACCTGGCAGTATGCCAGCCCTCGTGCTTCCTTCGTGTGGCATGACAGTTAGGCACCGAAAGGGTGCTACAGCTGAACGAGTACTTCCTGTGAATTGGAAACAACTATGTGACGCCGTGACTGAATGATGATAATGAAGGTCCTAGTAACTGTGGGAACGTGCCCGGTTGTTGAAACTCGGATAAAGATTCAAAAATCAATGGAGACTTCCCCCCGTAGGTGAGGCCGGTCAACCTATGCGGAAAACCTTAGAAGCACTGTAAAATTCATCCTTATTGTGAATTATCGGCAGTGCCCATCTCACGAAACTCCAGGGGATCTCGAACACAACCGCCCGACCACGAGCATCCACTGCTGCTGCTGATTCTCAATAGGGATGAAACACTTGTACAGCGCTTCTCGGCTTTCCAGCATAGAATGGTCTCACCTACATGAGAAAATCTCTTGAAAATGTCCAAAACTGCCCATCCTACCAACAAGAGTCACAAAACGCATTCAGTTGTCATAAGCAAACAAACCCGACAAAACAGCCAAGCCCAATCTGAACAGCACTTACCGAGCGCCACAATGTAAGGGGGAAAGTGAAAACACACATCAGTCCGAAAACTGTCGTTCACCACCCACCTGACAAAAGAGAGTAAGTGTCGTAAAAAGTCAAGTGAATGTGTTTGAACGAGTATTCCTGTGAATTGGAAACAACTATGTGACGCCGTGACTGAATGATGATAATGAAGGTCCTAGTAACTGTGGGAACGTGCCCGGTTGTTGAAACTCGGATAAAGATTCAAAAATCAATGGAGACTTCCCCCCGTAGGTGAGGCCGGTCAACCTATGCGGAAAACCTTAGAAGCACTGTAAAATTCATCCTTATTGTGAATTATCGGCAGTGCCCATCTCACGAAACTCCAGGGGATCTCGAACACAACCGCCCGACCACGAGCATCCACTGCTGCTGCTGATTCTCAATAGGGATGAAACACTTGTACAGCGCTTCTCGGCTTTCCAGCATAGAATGGTCTCACCTACATGAGAAAATCTCTTGAAAATGTCCAAAACTGCCCATCCTACCAACAAGAGTCACAAAACGCATTCAGTTGTCATAAGCAAACAAACCCGACAAAACAGCCAAGCCCAATCTGAACAGCACTTACCGAGCGCCACAATGTAAGGGGGAAAGTGAAAACACACATCAGTCCGAAAACTGTCGTTCACCACCCACCTGACAAAAGAGAGTAAGTGTCGTAAAAAGTCAAGTGAATGTGTTAATAATGATGACAATATTAAAAATAGTAATGATACAAACTGCGAAACCAGTGAATTTGAGTTTGGTTATCAAATGGAAAACCAACAAATAGTCTTCCATTGGTGCGTTCCCGTTTCAAGATGGTGAACCTAAAAGGTGGGAATGCCCCAATGACGCAAACAAGAGTGCTATTCTCAAACTGTATTGAAGATAAGTGCTCAATATTCAGACTGCAGGCAAAATATCTGTTTCAATTCAAAGCAGTTGCTTCCTGACACGAAGCTACTGATCGGAGGATTCGTGGTTCGAACCCAACCTCCGAAGATCCTGACTGCTGTTGTCTAGGCTTAGGCGACCTGACCATATCTCAGGCCCCGAAAGGGTGTTACGGCTGAACGACTATTTACATATTTCAAACTGTTTCACTCGTCTGAACACCATCTGCTCACAGACAGACAGGTATGGGCCTTTGCTATACACATCCCAACGTTTACACTGAATCCGAACGATTTCAAGTGAAACAACCGTGGTTCATCCGTTTGGGAAAACTCGGAATAAAGTAGAAAAAGGCCTCAACTAGGAAAGAGTAAAGGGGAAAATGACGCTACCTGGTAAGAAAGTCGTGAAAGTAGGCCATCGATCAGCCTAACCAGGACAGTTGTCGGGAGCTGCTCCATGCGAGTTATGCAAATCACCCAAGTGTGACCATGTTCGCCTTGAGTGAATGGGACCATTTACTCTTGCAGTGTGTGTGCCCAGCGAGCAACAGTATGCCCTGACCTTCGAGGTAAAATTTCTCAAATGAACCCGCTTCCATGACCTTGATATGAAGAAAATATCATTTAATAATGAAATTTCCTTCGAAGCTGTTCGTCCACCGACCCGTATTCACAGCCCCTTTGAGCAGATTATTCTGGTCTGCTTGGGCTATCAGTTACTCCAGTGTTTAACCTTCTGTCCACAAACTTAACCGTTTAAAGTTACCTCCGCATATTGCAGCGTGCAACGTCTACCAAGAAGATGGTTACTTTCCGACTGGAGTTTCAGAGGCGAAAACAGAGATCGGGCATGCAAGATCCAGTAGTAAATGCTACTCACTCTTCAGGTTGAGACCAATGTACCTGGCTGGAAATCCTGGAATTTATGGTTACGAAGTGATGTGAGTAACGCTCACGTCATCGGATTCTATCCGGAACGTCTGACCAGTGTTAAGAGTTATAAAACCCTTGGGTGTCTGTGTTAGGATAGAGTTATGCCCATCCCTCACTCCTTTCTGTTTTAAATAGGATGACATCGCTGAAGAACGGCCTCCGAAATACGTGCACAAGACACTTACTAGTCATGCACCTGAATTAGCTTAAAACGCGTCCAGTTGTCTCGCATTTCAAATTTCAGCTGTGTGGCGACGCTAATGCATTGTTTCGTGATATTTCTAGCTTCAAAGAAGCCGCTTTAGTGGACTGAATTCAAGCACACAGTTGTAGTCTGGCTGTTGCGTCGGCCGGCTCAATGAGAGTCATCGGGGTGATATACGGTGGCTGCTTGCAACTCCCCCCCCCACAAATGATATAAATACGGTGTTGTCTGCAACCCACCCCCCCACAAATGATAGGTCAGAAGCCGGGAAAGACTGATTCCATCTTACTTTATCGCGTATAACTCCCATCAGAGGGCAGGTCAGTCCCATGAATACTAAGTAATACAGCAACTGTCCACGCTGGATGGTCTGTACCAATATTTAGGCGGGCAGAGGCCTTACGACCTCTCACGATTGCTTCGGTCAGCGAAACACACGGACATTGCTATCGCGACAGGTGGCGTGAGTGCTCAATCAGATCGGTTAATAATCCCGAAATCACACCTGGGTCACTGTTTCGAAGTGAGACAATCGGGGGAACGACTTATTCAGCTATGTGCATAGTCTATCCATATGCATTAAGACCGTGTTACTTGGAAGCTGCTAACTGAAGATGCAGCCATCAGTTATTGGTGAAGGATCATCATCCTTCCAGTCAGACTAAGCTTCATTGAACAGGACACGATTGGCTAATCAGCTACCTGACGTGAAGAATATGACGCAGCTGGCATACCTGGTTCCTGTTCGGTAGCATGCGGAGATTTGAGATTTTCAATGGAGATTTCGTCCTACAGGTGAAGCCAATCTATGCAGAAAACCCAAGAAGCACAGTGGTTCTTCACTCTCACTGGAAATCATAAGCAGTGTCTCACACGAAACCAAAAAAGAGTTTCGAGCATGTGATCTCCCGGCAAGCAGTTTGAGCACTTGACCGTTCGATCACGAGTGCCCTATCAGTAGTGCGGTGAAATGGTTCAGCTATATCATATTATCAAACGGACGAGCAGTCGATTTGCCACCGAAATCCCCTTGTCGCATTCCGGCATTTCCAACCCAGTGTTCTCACAATGCATGCGCAACGCTTTGAAGGTGATGACTGTTAGAGAGAAGCCCTTTTCCTGTAAAGCCAGGTTCAACGATAGCATCGTGGATCATGTCTCTCGCCAACAAAATATGGCCACATTGTGCCCTGAAATGGATGAAACCACATCGAGCTTTGGAAATCCTGTCACTCACTTTGTTAGCAATACTGTCATCCCAAGAGACTAAGTACCTATCCTGGGTAAGTGAATTTATCAAACCACTTTTGACGATTCACATACCATGACCAACTAGTCTTGAAGTAGTAAATCGCAATTTAAAAGTAAAAAGCACTCCGTAGTGTTACTTATCACGTTCTGAATTCCGGCCAAGTCTAACCCAAGCAGCGCAACATCATCTGGATACGATCTACCTCATGATATAAAAGGAAACAGATACTACAAGGGTTTCCTGCATAAAACAACCCCCAACGGGAAAGATATAGAGCGACCTTGATGAGAAACAAGTCAGGATATTACCCACCGATATGGTATCAGGCACCTCAGTGGTTATGGACCGAACTTACTGACCGGAAGGTCCGTGGTTCTAACCTAACCTCTGCAACTCGATCGACCCACTCGACCACTCCTGTTTACGCTTGATCGATCTGGCAGGATCTCGACCCTCGTACTTCCTTTGGGTCATATAACAGCTATACACCGAACGGGTATTACAGCTGCATGATCATATATTATATCACTAGAATATAATGAAAAACGGCGGTGACGATCACCTTTCTAGAGAAAACTATCGCCACAAAGCAGTAGAGTCGTTGCGTCCGATGCTCCTTTTGGAGCTAAGGTGATTACTACTGGTATTCTGTCCGTCTGGTTGGAGTATAAAGATATGGTTGACACATCCGCGTCCTGAGCAGAACTCTCCTTGGTTTTCACGACCCAGTAATGGGGGTCGACCTAGTTAAGACGATGCATTCACTGATTTTTCTACAAAACGTTGTCTGTCCATGTAAACGATGAGCTTTCATGTACATAGTGGATATCACTTGCTGTTGTTGACTTCGTCGACTATCGGGTATCTCATTCGTGTTGCGGATAAAGAAACCATTCCGCTATCTAGCTGCCATGCCACCCGAGGGAGGCACAGGGGCTGAGATACTGCCATGTTACCCAAACCTAGACAGGGAAGTCGAGATGTGGAGGTCGGGTTCGCACCACGGACCTTCCAGTCAGTAAATCCACGCTCTAACCACTTGAATACGAGGTCGAGCACGGAAGGACACAACGCGGATTATTGTGCGCTTGAGGTCTATACAGTTCGATTGAAACATGGCGTTGGGTCTACTGGTGCAAAACCAAGTGGGGGCCGCCAGTGTAAACACAAGGTAAGACTTGGGACAACTGAAGTACGCAACGTCATCAAGGCTGGAACAGCAAAAAAGTTGAGATTCGAGGACTGTGTGAATGTCACAGTAATGGATCAATTTAATCAAGTTCGAGTCAAGACCGAATTCACAAGGAAACATACCAGGCCCGTTCCAACAGCAGATCTGCCAGTTCATGAAGCTGGGGTCGCAGCTCCTCGCAAAACTGCACAAGTGGTCGATAGGGATGAAAGACAATCAAGGAACAATCCTGAGGGTAAGAAAACAGAGATTACAGTGGTGCTTGGTTGGTACTGAATTTCCATAACCAAAAGCAAAGCGAAATGGTAAGGAATAGAATGCCAACCTACCACGAAAACTAAGTTAGTCGGCATATAAACTCAAAGCAGGGACCGTCGTGTCGTGCACAGTCCTAGTCCAAATAAGAAACGGGTCACGAGAACCCTACTCTGGAAAGCGAATTATACTCATAGCAACGAAGCCTTGGTACCTGCTCCTTTGCACAAGTCGCTTACTTGATGGCTTATGTCGTTGCCATCATGCAAACAAAGCGAACCGGTGGTCCCCGCTAAGAACGCACCCCTGAACCGGATGGTTTCAAACGCAAGACAAGCAGCCGGGACAAGTGCATAATACACAAGGGAGGATAGATGAGCAGTGGAAACAACAGTTTCAATAAAGATAGGGAGAGGGCGCAATTACGCACTTACCATAGCTTCCAGCAGAATAAATTCACACTCTAAAATATCTTGTGCACGGTAAGGATAGCCGAATCCGTCAGGAAAATAGGCAGAGTAGTGGGTTGCAACTAGAAAAGGCGTCGTGGATCACAAAATCACAGAATGGAAGATATACTTATTTGACGACAGGAAGCAAGCAAGTTCTTTTGCGACAGCACACCAAACTCCTCAACCTTGGAGGCCAAAAACAAACAAGAGGGTGCCATTAGCCAAGGATCGATTGCCTTGAGTGAATGCCTGAAAATAGACATTGTGAATTTCGGGAACGTACCACCTACCGACTGTAGAATCGCTTGAAGTACACGGTTGCTGTGGCAATCACTTGCTGACGAACCTCTACACTTTTGCCGAGCGCTTGTATGACTAGATAACAAGATGTCAACCTTGAAATCAACAGTACCATCGCCGAAGAAAAGCATAACCTTTTGGTAGTCCTCCTCGCTGCCCAAAATTTTCAAATCTCCTACTCGGTGTACCATCACATCTTGACGATCTAACAGCCATTCTAAACTGGATAGGAAAATAAAGACGCAGTTAACTTAGTTGCTACAGAGGAATTTGGAGCGACTACCTACTGAAGGCAACTGTCATCAAGGTGACTGGATACATCCCTCCATAGGACCTCTACGAAGTCATTATCAACAAACTGCAGCACCCCAAGCTCGAAAAAAAACTAGCGGTATCGCGGCCCTGGGCGAATGCTAACTATTACAGCAAAATACGTCTGTTACGCTCTACTGCCAGACTCCTTTTCGACTGTACTTCTGGACCGTCGAAGTGCTTTGACTAATAGATTATAGAGATCAAATCGTGGTAGCAAGCGGCGTGGTGGGGACAAGGAAAAATTGGTTCGACGTAATAACTGTAATAGACTATACAGACTGCTTTCTCGTCCACCAAGACGCTGACTTATTCAGGCGCTAATGACTGACGGGCAGCCAGATTCGAATTACCATCAAAGCTCATGGAGCACCCAGTGATTTTCGAACCATGGGCTTGGGACTCTACTGAATGTGGTGAGGAAAAATGCGTTCCAGTCCCCAAAAAGCTCAGTCACACGACATACCCCACCCTGAATATCAATCGACAGGTGAGTACATATGAATCGGTGACCTGAATAGCATCTCCTGAGGAGCTTAAGATAACCTTCCGAATAGTGCACAACGCCAGATGTTCGTGTGGGACCTGAAAACTGACATGTTGTCAGTGAGATTCAAGTAAATCCAGCGTTTACGGAATTCTCCGGTCGAGTGTGCCGCTCCCAAATCGTCGCATAGTTCAGCAGGACCGATTCTTTGAAATACGCATGCACGCACACTCACAAACCGCAATGTGTAGGGGTGAAACTGTCGCAACCATTTCAGAAGAAAAATTTACGGAGAGTTTTTGAAACCAGTCGCAGAGTTTACCATCGGTATTGAAATCCATTATGTAGTCAACATGACTGCAGTCCTCAAAGCACTCTACGAATCACTCCCCAAACGATCACATGAACACTTCTGCCTATTACGTCGTTCGTCATGAATCGAATCTTACAGAAGTTGTGTGCCACCTTCAAGATTTCTGATTTCTGTTAAACCTGGGTCAGTAAAAAATACACATATTTGCATATTAATTTGGTTTTGACGGGAGACTCATAAGGTTGACGGAAACTCGGGAACTGCACCTATATGAGGGACCCCAAGGAGGCTGAACTTGGTCGTGGGCTGTCGAAGAGCTTTTAGCAACATAATGAGTGGTGTGTTACGTCTATACGATGGATCAGTGACGCCAGGAAAGTAGTACAATCTAATTTGCATGATCCATATACCCTTCAGTTATGCTATAGAGGCTATCTATTCAGAATATTGCTTCACGCCTCAAAGTAGCAAACAACGCCCCACATACGACGACTACGGTCCAAAACAAAGCACTTGCGTATAGGTCCGCACGCATTCAGATCTGTCACTTACTAGTTGGAACTGCGCCAATAGCTTCGGGCCATGAGCACCAACACAATACAGGTTGTTACATTGGAACCAGGTGCACCGTACGTTAGGAATAGTGGAGCTGTAAAATGGAAAAGCAAAATGCATATAACCCGAGGAAGACCACAGAAACATCCGATGGAGCTGAGAAAGGTGACCAGGTACTGCAGCTAAGTAGGCATCATCTAATTTTCTGGTCACAGGAGATCCCATAACTAGTCGTGTGCGAACCTTTTGGACTGAACCACCACCAGTGGACGAGAACAACCAGAAGAAACTTCTATCAAAGGTCTAAATTCAACATCCGATACGACTCAGAGCAGGAGATAGAGATGGGCAACAAGTACCAACAAGATAACCAAAAATTATCAACAAAACCAGCGGAATCATATCACCTGATGCGGGACTGGTTTGGAAGCGACGCAATAGAATCAACTTGGATTGATGATTTTTGCGGTGCCGATGGCTGCTGATGGGTACCTGAGGGTAACGCACGTTGTTCTGGAAAGGCTAGAGTTTGGTTTGGAGCAGCAGAGTCTTCGTCGATTAAGTTTGGTTCCCGTTTGTCAATGAGGACGGCTTTATTTTTGATGCCATAATCGACCATGACAGTTTTCTATCGAAATAGCATCCAGCTGAGGCGCTCACAACATGACAGGAGAAGCGGACGGACTCGGTCATTTCCTAATTAAATGAACCACTCAAGGAAGACCGACGTAAAGCTGTAATATTATCACGGTGGTCGGCTTCGTTGCTGCAATGATCCTGTGGGTTACTGTGGCCGAAAACTAGGTCCATTAAGGTCCAATTCTACCAGAAAGGTCAACACGGAGCCGCCCGATGAAAAATAGCGAGCCCCGCACGTTGAGAAATCGTATTATGAGGTGGCCTGGGGGCAAAGCCGTACTATCTTCGGCTACACCAGTGTGAACGCAGTAAGATAAATCCTTTGGGTAACCAAAAGGTCTACATTTATGGAGGCGGTGATGCTGCATTCCCATGAGGAAGAACGCGCTAGAAAAGATCGGCCCTGAAGGCCACCCAATCCGATCACCCAACGGTTGCCCGTGACCGCCAGCACATTATTCAATGCGGTTGAACCGAAGGCAGCTAAAAAAGGCGCGGTCGCATTGGGAGTCAGATAGTTATCCTCTACTCCCTGAACCATCCGGATGGGCCAGCCCGTACAATCAAGTGGGTCAGACGATTGAGTCATCGGCTGCAGGAGCAGTCTCTCTAGAAGCAAAATCCTACATAGCCCCACTGTCCTGTGAGTCAGAATCTTGACCCAAAGGCTCAAGATGAGGCACCTCAACCAAACCGCCTTCTCCGGACTGGGCAAGTAACGAATATCATTAGTTTTTGTAGTTCTTTGTTTACCTACACTTCCTTCCCTCATTAAATGACCCACTGCGGTCACAAAATCTGCCAGCCTCCTTATCTCTGTCCCGCGGCCATGATGTCGCGCAACAAAGTAAACTAAAACAATCCCCACTAAACTGCAAAGATTTCGTCCACTTCGCAGCCTTGAATGTCTGTACTCTGTCAAATTGGCCATCCAGTGTTGAAACCTTGCTTTCCTCCTGTCGAGCTGTGCTGTGTCGACGAAACATGCATACAAGACTGCGAATCGGTCGTGCACCTCAAGCCACTTAGAACGAGTATAGATCCTATGCATTTTCCTCTTTGGGTACCTGATAATTCTAATGCGGTGACCTTCCGAGATATATGTAGCGTTCCACAACTTCCGGCGTCACTCCTAAAAGGCATGTTCAAAGACTGCACGTCCTCTGAAAGGCTATGTAGTGTGTGGGGGCGAAGGACTACACGATATGTCTGCCATTTTAGCAGACGCTTCGGGCGTTTTTTAAAAAAGGAGAAAAATGGCATCTACATGTTTCAGGTCGACAAGGTTTTCGTTCGGGAAAGATATGAACACCGGGGGCTTTGAAGATCTTCGAGTGGTCACATCATTACCTCATGAATGACGAGAGTGGGCATCCTACTTGTAGGTAAACTTTCGAAAAGCTTCCCATACACTATTATGTGCCCAAAAGTATATGAATACATGCAGCTCATGATATTGACGAACTTCTGGGGGCACATTCTATTGCACAAGTGTTCTGAGGACAAACTGATCGACAAAATGGAGCGCAATCTTGAAGTCAAGAACACCGAAATTGTAGGGCGCCTATAAGTATACCGTTTCCTTAACACCTGACGGCGTAAAGATGTGCTACATTCAGTCCATGCCTGCTGCTCTCAAATTCTGTGCTGAAACGCGCCCTCGTAGAAAGACGTAAAAATTTCAGTCTGGTTACAACACTGGCCAACTTAGACAACCGTAAACCTCTTAATAAGGGGAATACCTCACCTCAGTGTGTTCCAAAGTGGTTTCGTTTACAACCATGCAAATTAGTCAACGAACTATGCCGCTACCTAACTCATTTACAGAATTGACACGTGCCAATTGGTTTGAATTTTTTGACTCAAGTGTAACATATGTGTGAAAAACACCTTGTCTGGTTGTATGCCATTTTTGCTGTGCACTCACGCGATCACAAACACGAGCCGGGGTGTGACAGTCTGTCCTCTACTATCGGCGAACCACCATAGATGTGGACGAAACGCAGCTCGATCAAATGCTGAACTTGGAAAGCAATGTCACGCTTGCTTGGCTTGATGGCATTTTGAGTGTACGGGTTTCCAGGATGATCAAATAAACCGGTTATCCAACTCCCCCAACCTCTTTGTCTGCCCAGACGGCCTCCATTTTACGGGCGTCATGCAACCTGCAAATAAGAAGACATCTGTCGACACTGAAACCAAGTTCTCACTACTGAGTCGGAAGTACCAGCGCAAAAGATATATTTTAATCAGGACACAAAGAACAAACTGGTCATTCTTGCAGCATTAAAGGATGCGACCACAAATGTATTGGTTTGGATGAAAGTTGACAACGACCTCAACCAGTATTCTTTAACCCCACAGAAACGCAGCCAAACTGAGATGGCTCGGTGGTTAGGGCGCGAATTTAATGTCCGGAAGGTCCGTCATTTGAAACCGACCTCTGCCTCTCGACTTTTCCTGTCTAGGCTTGGGCAACCCGGCAGTATTCCCTCGTGCTTCTTTCGGGTGGCATGACAGTTAGGCACCGAAAAGGGTGCTATAGTTGAATCCTCCAGCCCTGATGTACGACGAAGGCGCAGCGGTGGACTCCGCACTAAAATTACAAGCAATGAGAGGGTTTGGGTTAACTGTCCAGAAACACGTAGCGAAGTCGATAGACATATCATCCACAGTTGTTGACCTGGACGTCAAGGATCACCGCCGGAGTCCCACTTCCATTGATCAGTCAACCAGGACGAAGCTAGAGTTTTTAACCAGCTGGTGTAACAAATACGATCAGGGGAGTTCCTTCTAAAAAGACAACACTACGGCTTCCAGCGCTACTCCGTCAGAAGTGATCAGTATGACTGCGGATGCAGTCGTCACTCGTGACCCCGGGGCCAGAACCGCATATACGAAAACGCTGTGCCTAAAAATCCTGCGTACGAGTTCGTCACGCTGATCGCGGGCGAGCTGGGATTAGACGGAAACGCAGAAGAGAAGCGACCACAGTCGAATAAGTCACGTAGAAATGCCGCTTGCTGAATTTAAGTTACAGTCATCTGTAAAAACAAGTTTCTTGGGAAAGTAACCAAAATAAATACTCCCTGGCGTTTCAATTAAAAAACCAAGCGAACCGACACTGCCTTGCAGGGATGAGGTGATGACCGAATCGCACCCGGAAGCCAAACGAACACATGTTCATCGCAAATCTTCAAACGGCAAATCCAGGAGTCCAAAATGCTGAATTCCATGCGCTTCAAGCAGCCACCAAGGGAAGGAAGACTGCGTCCCCCAGGAACAGATAGACGGCGCAAACAAGACTCTGATGGAGCAAACCATCCCGATCTCTCCACAGCTGGAAAGGAGGCATGGGAATTCCCAAGAGTGGAAGCAGACAGGTACGATTTACAGGATTATCCTGCCTGGAACTACTAAATCTGCTAAACTATCTGATGACATAAAACCTTTCTGTTCCCCAACTTCGAATATAGCAGAGCACCTGAAATCAGCATGTCGACGCACGCACCAGATATCGCGGACATCTACATGCCTTACTGGATCTGTTACCACCAACCGAAAACACTTCGTCGATCAACTGATGATTGCGGCTCCCCCGGGAATGGTGACTAGTGAGTTTTTATCTCACATGCTACTGACAAGGAACCCGGAATATCAAACGCGGGTTCGAAACTTCTACTGCCCAGACTTCTCAGCTTAAAATGGGACCAGCTTCAGTGGACGAAACAGGAGACTGATGTCCAGAAGATTCACGAAACCGAAGCGGTGTGCGTCCTGAAGAAAGCAGCACGCAGTTGAACGAACCAGGGCAACTAAAAAGGATTCAATCTCTTCTGGAAATGAGGTACCAACTATTCTTCGAAAGGACAATTACACACGACTCAGAAGACTAGCTGGCATTTTACAAGACGCCAAACCGCTGTGAATCAGAAATCCGCCAGTGGAACATACGGAAACAGGCCATGGTATTACACCTCGTTCGGAAAAACTAATAACTACATGATACACCGCCGAAGAAACAAGTCAACCACATTCTCCTGGGAGCACCGAACCGGTGAATCCACAAGTGACATAAAAGTGATGCCCGAGGCGCGTAGAGGACATC
This sequence comes from Opisthorchis viverrini, assembly GCF_000715545.1. NCBI lineage: Eukaryota > Metazoa > Platyhelminthes > Trematoda > Opisthorchiida > Opisthorchiidae > Opisthorchis > Opisthorchis viverrini. The sequence goes on from NW_008751710.1 coordinate 1,182,377, forward strand.
ATACAGGGCTTCCCCAGTGCTAGGCGAAAAATCCATATCGGTAGTGCTAGCAGCTAGGAGCTACTACGGCCAGGGAGCCTATTCTGCAGAAGATTGGCCAGAGAATTTGGACCGCTTGTCTGTCCGGCATTAAGGCGAGTTCTGATTTGTCGAAAGCATGGACATAACAGCCAATGATGACTCAGTATTACCCGAATGCCAATCGCACATCCAAAAGGCGTTAGAGTTTCCAGGCCCACATAAAATTTCTCTAAAACCATAGTTCGAAAGAGGTAAACTTTGACACAAAGTTTTAGCATGTGATGGTAATAATTCGAGCCTTTAAGATCTCTCCGCACGGGTGCAGTTTTGTTGGAAGTTGTTTAAACGTTTCAAAGCTCACTGTTGGCGCGAATGTCGTATTTCAGTGGCTGCAAATAGCTCCACGTATTGTGTCCGTAAAAACGGCGGGATATACTATTGAAAGGCTTGTTTCTTCAGTACTCTCACCTCTATTGCATTTGCAAGTATTCTCAAGACCACGTTAACAGTAATTGCGTCCTGCACGTTCGGGTAACCTCGAACTGGAGCAGCCGTTCGCGACCTAATAAAGAAAAAGTTTTCTGTCCTAGCAACAGGTGTAACGCCGAACATAGCCAAAGATTTTGTCACAGATTTAGACTTAAAGGGCGTACCGAAAGCTTGATATTTGCTTTGGATGCATTGGTGAGTTTAGGGGCAGAAAAAACATAGGGTGCACACTGCTCTCAAGTCCCTGCACAAGCTAAACGGATTGAAACAGTCTTGTGGGCGAAATACAGTACTCGTCCGGAAAATATTGGGGTCATGGTGAGCTACGGGAAAGTCATCAAACCGAGTATGGCAGTCGTGGTACAGTCACCACAACGCCGCACCTGGGTCTGTGGACAGCCCCGTGCATTAACATCTTGGGTGGGTAGTTCAAGGTTTTCGTTGTAGTTGGGATTTGCCAAATAATCGTGACCAACTAAGGCCAGCATGCATCAAGGACATTTTTGGGTCCGACGAGGGCGCACGCTGGTTCATTTCTGTCATCTAAAAGAGGCAATAAAACGACCGAGCCCACATTGGGGACCCATAAGAGGAAAAAGCTCCAAAATTGTCTGCTAGAAAGCACTATGATGTGAGTTAGACTGCAGCCAGAAGTGGTCACAATTCCTGACCACTGCAGTGAGGCCGCACGACCCAATTTCAAAAATAGCAATCGATGTTCATGTGGAGACGATAGTTATGTGGTTGTTGCGAACGGGTGTTGGCGTACGTGATTGTGAGGGTATTGCATTGGGTGAATTGTGCGTAACCAAAGCGTCCGGAGCTACCAGACACATAAGGTCAGATAAAAACGTGAATGCCTGGTAGTGTCGCGTGTTTTTACACACTAAAGGATGGCATGGAGCTCTGCAAAACGAGTCACCTCTAAAACACCATACCGCGTGTAGGTATTGAGCCTTTGTAAGAATTTTTTGCACCGCTATCAATTACTTTTTCGATTGCTTTGCAGAAGACGAATTATGAGGTTCAGCGTACGCGTGGAGTATATTTAAGGAGAGGACACTCAGCTGAATTGAGATTTATCAACTGTACAGTCTTTCGCATCATCGTGGACAGAATGTGCGGAAGGGGCATGCACATTACGGAATCATGGAGAGCTCCGAAAGCTTCCTCACATAAGACAATGTCCGTCAAGCGCACCTTCTCCTTTCCTCTTCTGAACTCAGGTTCTCAAGTATCTCCCGACAAAAATCTTATCTACTGGTGTATGCAGAGCTCGTTCTCACGTTCGAAAAAGATAAAAAGGTTAAGGCGATTTTGGATGAACCGACTAAAGTCATTGAGTCCATTGGTTCGCGCTCTTCACCCACACAGTGTAAGGCAATAATAATACTATTCATTCATAACTAGTGGGTGGCATACCGTCAGGCATGATCATAAGGTTACAACCATGATAAGGTACGAAGTTGTTCGTAGTTGCGGGCAGTGGATTAGTTGGGCTGTGGGGTGCCGTAGGGGAGAAGGGAATGGTTGCGTTTGTGCTATCAAACTGTATGGTAGTGCCACGCAATAATTGCGCTGATATACTTCGGTTTCTGTTTGAGTCGATTGGGGTGAGATGTGGATTGGGATACTTTTAGCTGGCCGGGGGAATCCGCAGAGGTAGAACAAGGCCGATGTAAGATCGCAGGTATTTTCCCGGTTGCTCTGAAGGTCTCTGTAGGCGTAAATCGCAAAGCAGGTTGACTGGATAAGAAGCAGCCAGGGAGTTCGAAGCAGGTATTACCGAAGGTTGAAGCCCAGGAAGACGAGGGAAAGGGATGATATCAGTAAAGCCCGGTGATAATGAGGAGACATCCGATAAAACACAGGCATTAATGAAAAAGCAGAAAAACTTAGCGTTAATCACAAATAGGATAGCGAAAACAAGTATTAAATGAGACAGGATACTGGTAGATTTGTACTTATCATACTAGCGATCAAGCACGATTCGAGTTTGCTCCTAGCTACTATTATCGTATTACATCTCTAGGGCAAACCGGTATTGGCCCGCAGGGAGGCAGTGTGGTTAGAGCAACCAAACATATAGGTTCTGACGGAAGTAAGACTACCGAGATGATGGACTAATTTATCTGGATGTTGTTACGCGAATTGGACAGGAGAGAAGGCGAAGGTTAGAGAAATGGTCAACAGTCTTCGAAGAACTGCCTCCGGATATGCAGCCACTGAACACGCCACTAACAGTACGAGGAAAAGCATACGAATTTGTGGATCATTTTTATACACTCGAAGTTGTATTAGTTTTGACTGTGGTCTGACAGATGAAGACAATGCACGAATCTGCAAGCCGAGGGTCACTTATGCTAATTTAAAACACCTACAGCGTTAAAGTGGTATATCTGTGTAACAGGTGAGTGACGCGTAATACCAGAACCTCCGGAAGGCAAAATAAAGTCGGAGCTGGGTTTATATATGGTACCATTACTGCAAGACAAATTCACAAATTATACAAACCTCGGCAGTAGCTACTCGTCCAAAACAAATGGTCCAATTGAACCGCAGAATTACGAACCAAGGGAGCAAACATGCTCACACGTGAGACAGTCGCACGTGAATAAGTCGGCCACAAATGGATGGCTGACCTCGAGACCAAATGAGTGACGTTTTAAGGATAAACAAATTGCAGTTCATTTGCACGTTCTAAACACGAAAGTGAACCAAGTTACAAAGAGGGACAGAATGTATGTGTGGAAGTTCAAACGTCAACGTAATGGACGTAATGCAGTGAGTCTGGCAGTTACACTAATTGGTAGAGGTGATTGTCACAGCGTACAGTTGTGAACGGGCACGACCTGCTTTGGTCGTTGCATTATGTTCCCGAGCGCAGGTGAAGTTCGCACAGAGACACGGGCGTGGCAGTCACGGTAAATGGGCGAGGTGAGTGACAATAGCTAGCGTCATCATGGTGACCGCTTCACAACGTTCTCCACCTATGGAGGGTCATATTCCTTGTAAGATTGATACCATTGTATTGGTGGTTCCCCCTACAGTTATCCCCAGACGCTGTGTTGTCCATAGACTAGTGATGCAGAGGTGGCCTTCGCATCTCCATTGAACAGCTCACGCCGTTGCCTAACAAGCTTGTACTTAATGAAAGCCGAGCTCGATAGGAAAATGTGTCGTTTGCTGAACGCAATAATCTCCTCCGTTAAATCTGAGAAGTATGAAGTATACAAATGTAAATGACCGATTTTCCTGTGCAAATTTACATAAGGTATTCTGTAGATGCCATTTCATTCTTAAAGAACGCAGAAGAACGCCAAGGTATGCTGAAATGAGATTCTGTGTTGCATCTTTTGTGAGACGGTGACAAAATGCGAATCGGTGTGGGTCCTCGAACTTGAAATCGTGCTCACTTAAACAAGATTCTATAAGCATGATCTCCGGAAGGTGCAAGTGGATTAGACAAACTCTACGTAAAACTCAACTTCAAAAGCCCTGCACTTTCGGTGGAAATAATTTGGGTATGCTTTTAGCGAGCTGATTTTGTGCGTCAGCATACGTTGTTTGTTGGTTGTTTTGACGTGAACGCTAGCCTGGAAGATTCGAACCAAGAACGAAGCTAGGGAAAATATGACTACTACATCCAGTCACGTCACAGCAACCGATCCTGGAAAGGCAGAAATATGAACCGTCCCCGACCAAATCGTTCTCTAGGAAGAAGGATTTTCGTGAGCTCTTGCACTGAAAGATTTCTTTAGCGCATCGCTTTCGGATAAGCTATATCCAAGGGTCATGAAGGAAACAGTCCAGCTCGATAAAACTTTTCTAATTACTCTATTTCCAGCCTCTCGACGAGGGTGACCATTCCTTAGCTTGCAAGAACTGATTGTCATGCCAAACTACAAATCTGTTGATCACTTACCATCCACAGGAAGAGATCCAGTAGCTTCAGTGCCATATCTTCCATGGTGACGAAACGCAATCTGAAGCGAGGCATCCTGAATCACCTGACTACCGACAATTTGATATTTTCGGTGCGCACGGAGTCGCTTCAAGCCGTTCTTGAGCAACAAATACGCTCATAGATATGAACAGGCGAAAGACCTAGGACTCATACCGGACGCCATATTTTTTGTCTTCCATGGAACATTCGACTGGGCTCCACAATTTCATTGCTTCACAGTCTCGAGTCTTATGTGCTACAAGGAGATATTTTGCACTGAATTAAGGCTCTCCCTCCAATACAGCCTTCCCAGTCAAATTGAGATGAAGCTGCATTTCTTGTGTTCCGATCTCCATTGGAGGCTTCATCTTAGGACACTATCACTTTTTGCATCAGCGACTCTCCGTGTGCGATTCGAATTTCATGTCTACCCTTTGCGGACGACCAAAGCAAGTGCCCTCCAGGCAGTAGCGGTAGCCACCGGACTGTGAATTACAGGGGCTTTTGTTATGAATGGAGGAAGTGAGACCGGGAAACAGTCTGAAGCTTGATACCAACAATATGTCTTCTGGATTTATGTATGTGGAGCCACCTCGACATATTCTTCTCAATCCACTCTAAAAAACGGGGCGTCTCCCCCGTACTGCTGACATGAATTATCGCGCGCTATGGGGCCAACGTCAGCCCGCTTCTTGAATGCGCCAACCAAATTATCTTTAAGGGACTCAAAAGGAATCTAACATCCACCCAGAATTAATGGCGGGATGCTACGAAGATGGTTGCTGGCCTCAAATGAGTTGTTTTTGAGGTGCCTGAAATCCTTTCCCAGCTTATCTTAGCACTCGAGGTGACCTACTACTTAGTCGTATCTTATTCCACGTAGTTGATGCGTGGAATGACCTTCGTTTAATGATTGTTCATGCTGCATCTGAAAATCTTATATTTGGCTGCCGTCGTTGCTGCACTGTTCGGTACCAGGAAATAGTCTCCGACAAGGAGGAAGACAACTGTATTGCAAACAAGCTAGTGCGGCGGTACAACGGTCTTGCGCTACGCATGTAGAAGTTACTGTCTAACCGTGATGCAATGCTGTTTTGCACTGTCTGACTTCGATCCAAGGCCACCTTGCGCTATATTTTGAAGGGCCGTCTGATTTTGACTCATGTCCGTATGATCGGCGTGCAGTGGAATTAAGGTTCTCGTCAGATTTAGGCTATTCAGTGACAGTCTCCAGGAATTCGGCTTTTCAACAAAAACCCAGTGGGAGTCACTTTGGGATTGCTGTTTCCATATCCCGTGACTGGCAATGTTACCCATAGTGTTGATAATGTAAAGGGCGGCGCTACACCGCCTTTTTACCCACTTTTCGGATACACAGTAGCTACTGAATGACGTGAACAAAACGTCCAGAAAGCCTGTATGAAAGCCTCGCTCCTGTGCTTAATTTCGAGAGTCCATTAATCAGTCCTCAGTCCTATTCACTCAAGCTATCGTCTCTAGTGAAAAACCACTAAGAGCACACATAGCGGACTAGACGCTTTGAAAAAGGTTCACATAGAGCGTCTCCCGTTCATCTCAAACATCGGAACACCTTCCAGATGCGACATTGGCAACTCGCGTGCAGCGTATACTGTGAGGCTCGATTTTGGGTTCATATTTCCGACCAAGCAGAGCTTGGCCAGATGTTGAAATGACAGGTGACTCAGTTTGCGTGCAAGACTGGATTGTCATCAGTTGTATAGCTTGTTTGCTAGTGGTGGTAAGCGATAAGCATAAGATACCGCCCAACCGTCACAATCCCTAATTCGAGCAAGCGTGGATTCGCTATAAATTAGGAAAGCTTCCGGGAGAAATGACGTTCACTTATTTTCCAAGCCGTTAAAAGCCCTGTTTTCTCTCCGAGGCTTCCGTGAAAGTCGTAAAATTGGCTTAGTAGCTACAGGTAGCCAGCTGAATCGTTGCCGAGAGTTCTGTACCAAACAACTCAAGGTTTTTGGGAAGTATGCGATCTAGCAATCAAGGGCCTTTCCATGTCAGCTGAGTGATTTCATTCGCCATCTTAAATATTCTCGCGTCCATTAGCTTTTCCGTTCCCCTATTAAGTCCCTTGATCAGCTAAAGCGCCTGACTTCTTCTGAAGTTTTAGATGGATAGGCGATTTGTGTGTTACTGATACAAACCTGCACAGCTGTCCCACACTTATAGCGATGGCACCCACCGGCGTCGGAATTTGAACAGTACCTAACGGGACCATACGCCTGAACGGCTTTGGGTGCTTCGAAATTGGTCCCACAAAAAGCCCTTAGAGGCGCATAACGGAAGCAGACGTTCGATAATGTTCATAAATCAGGGGTTATCGGTATATTTAAGGGACACTTTCACGGACATCCTTAAAAGAACCGCAGAGGCCACTGTCAGTGGCAGCCATTCAGTTATATGCCTCTGAGCTCTGTCGATTTGAGCATCAGTACTCATAGCGGACCCGGCATCAGTGGCATTGAAACCATCGGATGAACGCAGCCAGAAGCAGGGTAAAAACCAACGAGGACGCCAGCTCAACACGTGCGGCTTGGGTCTGAATTCTCATTCAAGACGGCTCGCATATTTTGGAAAGAGCGCTAGGAGTAGCTGTATAGGCAGCTCGTTGTCTATCTTCCTTCAGAACACAAGACGAACGCAAATGACGGGGCTGAGTTTGACGTGTTACGGACTTAGTGGACGAGCCAGTCGTAGATATTGTGGCGAAACAATCTTTCAACTCTTTAATGTGGGCCCACAGAAAGTCGCGAGATACGAGGCAAGGGTGAGCATAAGGTAAACAATGTGAGAAGGAAAGAGCGACGTTAGGTATCGGCAATGGTCGGGTTTGCCGACTCAGCGTAGATTGTGCGGTGAGGCGCCCAGAAATGTGGCAGAAAGCGACGGCAGACGTGACATGAGATTTATTGCAATGCCATTTACGGCTGTGCACGAACTTGAATAGTGCTTAGGTGACCAGACATTGCAGAGAGGAAGATGACAGTCACAAACGGGAGCTACCGGCTGAAAACATCATCCGCGATGCATCGGTTAGAACGTCATAACGACCCATGATTTTAGGGAGCATGTCACGAGGCATACTGCAGCCTTCAAACCTGGAAGACCAGGTGGCGATTGGTCAGACCTCTGCCCACTGACCAAGTTTAAATGAGCGGTCCTTCAAGTGTCCTCAGCATAAATTACTGGGTTATGGATGTGTTCAAACCGTGTTCAAGGCTTGTACGCTAGCTTCAAAGAATGTACGCACGTAGCCAAGAAATATATGAAGGTCATGCCTAATTAGCACGGGCTAACTTCCGATAATCAAGGTGCCTCCGAATACTCCGGATAGATACGCAATCAACATGACGTTCATGCCCACAGCAGTTCGGCCACGGTTGTCCGACTTTCGTCTCCTATCCTATCCGTAGAGCATCACTGTTTAGCTTGAACTTAGGACTGGCGACGGTTTTATTCAGTCATCCAGCTTTAGCAGACCGATGCACCGCTGGACGACAAACTAGACCTCACGTGACGGCTGTTTCTTCACTGTGCAAAGTAATCATGGAGCGCTCTATCAAAGAAGGATAATAATAACAATGTATATTCTCAACTTGTGGGTGGCATGCAGTCTGGCATGATCATGCGTTTACAGTCAGAATGGGGCATGAATGATGGATTTGCGGGTAGTGGTGATTGCGCGAAAAGGGGACAATGTCATAAACAGTGGGAGGTACTCGATTACGTAATAATAATATGTTTCGGTTGCAACTTGTAGAGAACAATAGGCATGAGGTCCGAATAATTCAAAGACTCAGTGGGCTGACATGGACTAAAACTGTAAAACCATTGCTGGGCATGGGTGACCTTGGGTGGTCGGGTAAATGGCCGGAGTCATAACGAGCAAAAGTGGAGGTGGAGATGGGAAAGAACACGGCAAGTTTAGTCTCAAAAATATGGTGCAATCTGGGAACAAGTTGACTCACTGGTTGCACTGTCGTAGAGGAGTCAGTTGAAGTGGCTAGGTTACATGGGAACACGGAGGTGGTTGAATTCGAACGAGTAGTCCAATAGGTTGGAATAAATGTCATGGTGGTCGTTGGGGAAAATGAAACGAGTGGGCAAGAGGGCACCGTTGAGAGGAGGAATGGAACAATCGCGGGTGTGCTATCAAACTGAGCATGGTAATGCCGTGCCATCACTGGCCTGACATGCTTCAGTATTTGGACAGCCCCGTGACGGACGTCACATTTGAGATGATTCAGCTGGGGGTGTGCAGTTCATTGAGCAGCGGTATTCATTTCAACCTGGTTGAGGAAACAAGCTGGAACGAAGCCGATATGGGATTGTAGGTTTCCTTGGTCCTCCTGGGGTTGCAGATCAGAGGCCAGGTGTAGCGGAGATCAGCTACCAGGTCGTCCTTAGCGGGCACTTCCGAAGTTCAAAGCTTGGGAAGTAGAGGGATGGGTGGAGATTCGCAAAACATAGTGAGTTTGAGGGGATATAAAATGGGATAACATGCATTAATATACACAAAGATAAACTTGGCGTCTGATGCAACTAGGGTGATGACAAGTGATTACATGGAGAAGGAAATAGATAGATTTGTACTTAGTAGGCTAGCGACCAGGGGCTGAGTTTGCTAACATACGAAATTATATTACAATGGATCTACTAAAAGACGATATAGGCGCGCAGAAGCGTGGCTGGCGGGAATGAACTTCTAAGCTAACTGGCTAATCGGGTGTTTATTACATGAGTTGGATAATACCAGAAGATAAAGTGTGTGCTTGAGAAATAGTCACCGGCCCCGAAGCTCGCAACTAACTCGAATTGTGCCCCAACCATCCAACAATCTATGGATTCAAAAGTGACCTCCCCAAGAAATCGTTTTTTTTCTCGGGCGCCAAGTTACAGATTTTTTCTGGCTCCAAAGTTAATCAGCTTTTCAGGCAGATGCATGGCCAAATGATATTTCTGACTCCTGAAAGGCACGACTGCCTTTCGCAAGCATGCGCGGTACCGTTGAAAAAGGTGCGGCTGACTTCCGCATTGGAAACTTTACTGATATTTTATGTGGCATGGTCATCTCGAGAATTCGTAGTGCAACGTGCCAACTTTAATTTCCATATTAATTAATGTCACCTTAATTTTGGTCAAAATTTCGGTACCCGCAGACAGTGAAGTTCCACTTGGCAACCCACGACCCATAAACACTTATCCGGCGGTACGAAGGAGGAGATAAGCCACTTAAGCATCCTTTTGAGACTGGCACAATTTCAGTGACACAAAGGAGATGATCACGGTGCTTATATCCGAGAATCTTACCGAGGAGCATACCGTTTTCCGCAGAACACAATGGATGGTGACGGCGTACGTCTTCAAGAGAAGGGCAATCTGCCATCAAACAGGTAACATACTCGTGTATTTCGCTTGGTGAAGCTTCACTGTAGACAAATACGGCGCTTGGAATATTAGCCTTTTTGCGGTAACCTGACGCAGTATATGAAGATACGCCCAAGTCAGGCATTATGTATCTTGGTTTCTCAAAGGTTATTCCCCAAGCTGCTGCCATACCACCGCTCCCGTAGCATACAACATACACCGTACATCCGTACAGCATTCACTCCCTAACCGGCTGATCGCCAGCCTGGCTCATGCACGTCGATGACAAAGTTTGGTTCAAGTCGTTTCGCAAAGTATTTGGAAGGGCTTTCGTAACAGGGCAGGAACCACTAGTTCGAATTTAACCATCTCTATGCCTCTGTGCTTCCCACAAAATTCAATAACTTCCTATACAGTTGGCGCTCCGGCTTGCGTGTTGCTATCATTTCACTCTTGCAAAAATCTGCTATTGCCGACTCCATACAGCGGCACAGAATCTCGACCGAACCCCCTCGCCCACTTGAACCAGCAGTTGCAACTGCAAGCGAAATTTTCATCACGTCCCAGCCGTTTTAGGGAGGAGTTCTTTCGTACGCGATAAATTTTCAGGTCAACTTTGACCAACCTGGTTTTCTGCTGCAATCTCGGCTTGCCTCTTCCGCGAGTTCAATTCCGTATACGGTGTTCAGTGGGCCATATGCTTCAGCACCATGCCCCTATCCAACCTGCCCTTGCACCTGATTTCCCTACAACGCTGCA
>NW_008751710.1:1193218-1197034 GCF_000715545.1 Opisthorchis viverrini
AGTTGTTTAAATCTACCCGAACCCCACGGTATTCAGGGCCCGCGATATTCATATTTTAGATGGCTGCTATCGCTGAGCACGTGAATGCGGGGGCGACTTTGTGAAGAATTTAGCTCGTCAAAGTTTTTTCTCATTCAATGCATTTCAATTCGCTTTGAAAGGGTGCCAGGCGGAACATTTCGCTGTTTTCGTCCGCATAAACTCCAAACAGAACAGCAATTTGCTACTTTGTATGAAAAAGCCTTCTACCGTTGCAGCAGACATCCCTGCAGACAAAGCAGAAGCCGTGGAATTCGTCCCACCTAGTAAGTTGTGTGTACGTTGTAGCACACGTCGTACTGATTGTCCGCCAAGGTTCCACGTTCGCCAGTACCATGACAGCTTGAGGGTTACTTCCTACTACCTGGAGCACAACCATCCACGCAGCAGGTTTATTTTTGACAGGCTTCCCATCAACCGGCGACTGACAAATCATGAACTGAAGGAGTGTTGTACCCTTTTGAAATACGGTGCTCCGTCATCGGAGATTCGGCAGTACGTCGACCACTTTGGAAAGGTACTCGCTATGAAGGATGTGCGTAACTATCGCGTCAAATGTCGACCCCCCATTGTTGAGTAGGCCGTTGGTTACCTTCTAGTCGGTTTCTTAGATGACATGTCGTCCATCATAGCCAAGTTTCGAGAGTGCGGTCGCGTGCTGCTGGTGAAATCGGAGGGTGGCAGATATAGCTACCTGTGCTTATCTCGAACGCAGCAGATAGCACTCTTTAGACGTTTCCCGGACGTCTGCAGAAGCAGCTTAATCGGTTGGTTGGCAAACTGAAGCTGCTGGGTGCATGAAGCGTCTGATTGTCCAAAGCCAGCTGATGTTGCGTCAAAATGCAATTAGTGCACAGGACAACCAGCATCTGGTGTTAGATGGCAACCGCAAACAACCACGGTGGGGTTCGACCTCAAACGACGCTCTTCCCTGCGGTCTATGTGGCCAGCCAACTGACCATGCTGATTGGGGGTGTCAAAGTGATCGACTTCCGTATCACCGTTATTGCTGCGGCAGGGAGCCCTGCCCGCCGTTTGGATAAAATCTTCAGGCGCGCCCACCAGGTGAGTGCACATGTATCAATTAAACTATTCCTATTAGTTGCCGGTCAGTCTACCTACCGGTCAGCTAGACGAGCTTGCTTTGATTATGATCTTGATCGGTCCATGGAGGACAAGCCGAGTTTGCCCCGTAAGAAAGCCGAAATAAAACTGTTTTGTCCAATTTCGGAGTTGATGGAGACCGGTAATTTGAGGCCTAGTTTCGTAGCATACGCTTTGAAGACCTCGCTTTCGAATCCAGTGATGACGAGGAAATCATGTGATTGTAACTCGAAGGCCTCCAATGCCGAATCGATGAACCCATGGCAATCCGCAGCGACTATACATTTATCCCACACCTCGTTATTGGGAATTATGAACCACTAGGTAAGCAAACAAATAAAATTCAATTACATCCAGATGTTTAAATGCTGTTCCCGAAGGTTCATTGCCTGCCGATTTTCCTTTTCAGAATCCTTGTCCCGTGAAGTGGATCGTAAGAAAATGAAAAATGGAGCGACTACCAATTAAGCTTGTATCAGTGATGCCAATGAATAAGATGCAATTCGCCAATGGTGTTTTCGTAAGTTCATGGCGGGCGCATTATCAGCGCGTGGAGTTATGAGTATGGAGCGCCGTCGTTGGCCGTTGTTGACAGGCGTTGACCACCGTTGATCGCTGGGTTAGTCTATTATGTGTTACAGGGGCATTATGGTTAGCTACGAGCATGTTTGCGGACCCGGCAGTTACTATAGGTAGTCACGTAGGTTACGTCGACTACAGTTGCGATGCTTACTGAAGGTAGCAAACATACACGGCATTAAGTGTGAGTATGACGATAAATAGCCAAGTTAGGTGAATACGCGTACAGTTGTGAGTGTGACAGAGTGTCAGATTATGCTATCACACATAGCTGAGTCCTTGTTTTTACAGGTCAGCATATATATTGGATTGATATTTACTGTAGGTAGCGAAGATAAGTGGCGTCGCGTATAGTATGAAAGACCGTCAGCTTTATACTAAGCGTTGCACATAGACTCAGGTGTTGCAACTACGATAAGCAGCCAGGTAGGCGATATTAACTGCAGTTACGAGTATGACGGGCAGCCGCTGGTCGTTAAGATGTCACGCATAGTTGGAACCTGGTTTCCGTCGGCCCGCATTAATACTGGCTTGGTGATTACCTTAGGTAGCAGGCAGGTGCGACAGTGAAGATCGGTACTTAACACTGATTTCATGCTCTCCATGATGATGTAAGCAGCAGACATAAGCGAGAGCGCGCACATTTATGGGTATGACGGGTCATCGCTGGCAGTTAAATCAACACACTTTGCATAGCCGAGGCCTACTAAACAGCGTCGCATACTGGTACTGGCCTAGGAGTTTCAATAGGTAGTCAAGTTAGGCGATATCGCGTACAGTTTTGAGTATTAGGTTATGTATGCACAAGGACACTGACTGAAAAGGTAGGATCAATAGCCAGGTTAGATGACTTCGAGTACAGTTGTGAGTATAACAGGCTGTCAGATGTGGCTATCACGAATAGCCAAGGCCTTATTTTTACCGGTCGGCATATATTGCACTGATGTTTACTGTAGCTAGCGAGGACAAGCGGTATCGCGTATAGTTAACGGTATACAAGACCGTCATTGACCATCGGATTACGTTAATGTGCACAGGTGCAGCCTCATTATCAACGTTCCACATAAACGCGGGCCTAGCAGTTACAACAAGTATTCGAGATGAGTGAAAACTAGTAGAGATACGAGTACAAGGGGCCGTCGTTGCTCATTGGATTGGGCTGCCGCGCATATGTGGGGAACCCTAATTAGCGTCGCACATAGACACGGATTCAGCAGCTACAATAGGTAGTCGAGGAGGCTACCGTCATCGTGGTGACCGCTTCATGATTGGTGGTCACCATCTATAGAACGTCATAGTTATAATAGGAAAGACGCCCACAGCATTCTGGCAGCACTGTATTATCTACAAGCTAGCTATGCATATCTGGGAAAGAGGATCACCCACAGGTGTCCCTCGCACTGCCACTGCAAGTTTGTGCTGTTATCTAACTTTATTGCACTTATGGAACACGAGATCCATGGGGAAAATGTCTTGTGAACAAACAAAAATATCCCATTGGTTAAATCTGTCGTGTCTAAAGCAAACAAACGCCTGCGACTGATCCTATAGGGTGGCATCTGTATTAAATACTCTTAAGATGTTATTTTTATTCCTCGGGAACACCGCGGAACGCCAAAATATGCTAAAGTGCGATTTCCTGTTTTATGTCGCGTAAACCGGCAAAAAATCCAAATCGGCGATGGTCAATGACCTTGACATTTCGCTCACTTAAACAAAATGCTACGTGCAACATGTCACGGGAAGGTGCAAATTGATTAGACTAACTTTACATTAAAATAGCAACTTCGAAAACCTTGTAGTTTCGGCGAACTCAATTTGGGTGTGTCAATATCCTGCGGCCACTTTTGCCCTTTGTGGCTTCGGCCATTTAACAACCGCCCAAGGTCACTCATGGTCAGCATTGGTTTTTCAGTTTTAGTTCATGTCAGCCGGCTAAGTCTTTGAACTAGTCTGACCTCATGCCCATTGTTCCCTACAAGTTGCGAAAAACTAATTAATATTTCATCGGATACTTCCCGCTGTCTATAACATTCTCTCTACCCGTAAACCCCCCAGTTATGCTTCTTTCTGATTGTAAACTTATGATTGATC